>NC_058415.1:26454806-26545097 GCF_002201575.2 Neomonachus schauinslandi
AATACATTAAAAGGATCATCCACCACGACCAAGTGGGATTTATCCCCAGGATGCAAGGGTGTTTCAACATTCGCAAATCAATCAATGTGATAGAACACATTAATAAGAGGAGGGAGAAGAACCGTATGGTCCTCTCAATTGATGCAGAAAAAGCATTTGACAAAATACAACATCCTTTCCTGATTAAAACTCTTCAGAGTATAGGGATAGAGGGAACATTCCTCAAGTTCATAAAATCCATCTATGAAAAACCCACAGCGAATATCATCCTCAATGGGGAAAAGCTGAGAGCCTTTCCCTTGAGATCAGGAACACGTCAAGGATGCCCACTCTCGCCACTATTTTTCAACATAGTACTAGAGGTCCTAGCAACAGCGATCAGACAACAAAAAGAAATAAAAGGTATTCAACTTGGCAAAGAAGAAGTCAAACTCTCTCTTTTCGCAGATGACATGATACTTTATGTGGAAAGCCCAAAAGACTCCACCCCCAAATTACTAGAACTCATCCAGCAATTCAGTAATGTGGCAGGATACAAAATCAATGCACAGAAATCAGTTGCTTTCTTATACACTAACAATGCAACTGTAGAAAGAGAAATTAGAGAAACGATTCCATTTACAATAGCACCAAAAACCATTAGATACCTCGGAATAAACCTAACCAAAGAGGTAAAGGATCTATACTCTAGGAACTACAAAACACTCATGAAAGAAATTGAAGAAGACACAAAAAGATGGAAAAACATTCCATGCTCATGGATCGGAAGAATAAACATTGTTAAAATGTCTATGCTACCCAGAGCAATCTATACCTTCAATGCCATCCCGATCAAAATTCCAATGACATTTTTTCAAAGTGCTGGAACAAACAATCCTAAAATTTGTATGGAATCAGAAAAGACCCCGAATCGCCAAGGAGATGTTGAAAAAGAAAAACAAAGCTGGGGGCATCACGTTGCCCGATTTTAAGCTATATTACAAAGCTGTGATCACCAAGACAGCATGGTACTGGCACAAAAACAGACATATAGACCAATGGAACAGAATAGAGAACCCAGATATGGACCCTCAGCTCTATGGTCAAATAATCTTTGACAAAGCAGGAAAAAACATGCAATGGAAAAAAGACAGTCTCTTCAATAAATGGTGCTGGGAAAAGTGGACAGCCACATGCAGAAGAATGAAACTCGACCATTCTCTAACACCATTCACAAAGATAAACTCAAAGTGGATGAAAGACCTCAGTGTGAGACAGGAATCCATCAAAATCCTAGAGGAGAACATAGGCAGTAACCTCTTTGACGTCGGCCACAGCAACTTCTTTCAAGATACATCTCCAAAAGCTAGTGAAACAAAAGCAAACATGAACTTTTGGGACTTCATCAAGATAAAAAGCTTCTGCACAGCAAAGGAAACAGTCAACAAAACAAAGACGCAACCCACAGAATGGGAGGAGATATTTGCAAATGACACTACAGATAAAGAGCTGGTATCCAAAATCTATAAAGAACTTCTCAAACTCAACACCCAAAAAACAAATAATCAAGTCAAAAAGTGGGCAGAAGAGATGAACAGACACTTCTCTGAAGAAGACATACAAATGGCTAACAGACACATGAAAAAATGTTCATCATCATAAGCCATCAGGGAAATCCAAATCAAAACCACACTGAGATACCACCTTACACCAGTTAGAATGGCCAAAATGGACAGGGAAAGAAACAACAAATGTTGGAGAGGTTGTGGAGAAAGGGGAACCCTCTTACACTGTTGGTGGGAATGCAAGTTGGTACAGCCACTTTGGAAAACAGTGTGGAGGTGCCTCAAAAATTTAAAAATAGAGCTACCCTATGACCCAGCAATTGCACTACTGGGTATTTACCCCAAAGACACACATGTAGTGAAAAGAAGGGCCATATGCACCCCAATGTTCATAGCAGCAATGTCCGCAATAGCCAAACTGTGGAAAGAGCCGAGATGCCCTTCAACAGACGAATGGATAAAGAAGATGTGGTCCATATATACAATGGAATATTACTCAGCCATCAGAAAAGATGAATACCCAACTTTTACATCAACATGGATGGGACTGGAGGAGATCATGCTAAGTGAAATAAGTCAAGCAGAGAAAGTCAATTATCATATGGTTTCACTTATTTGTGGAACATAAGGAATAGCATGGAGGACATTAGGAGAAGGAAGGGAAAAATGGAGGGGGGGAATCGGAGGGGGAGACGAACCATGAGAGACTATGGAGTCTGAGAAACAAACAGGGTTTTAGAGGGGAAGGGGGAGGGGGGATGGGTTAAGCTGATGATGGGTATTAAGGAGGGCACGTACTGCATGGAGCACTGGTGTTATACGAAAAGAATGGATCGTGTATCACTACATCAAAAACCAATGATGTATGGTGACTAACATAACATAATAAAATTTAAAAAAAAAGAACAGCAGCCATAATAGCTATTATTTATTATGCATTTCCTATGTGCTGAGCAATTTGCATACATTATCTTAGACTCAGAAACCTAGGGTTTGGCTCTGCTTTAGTGATCTTTCCACTATATCTGATCTATAATTACACTTAATATAAAAAGTGCTATAGTATGAATCAATGTAAGATACTATGGGGATGCAACCAGATTTATTCACAACAGCCAATTTACTTGAAACAACCCAAATGTCCATCAACAGGTGAACAGTTAAACAAATGTTGGTCTATCGTACAATGAATACTCAGCCACAAAAGGAACAAACTAGCAGTTAAGGTCCTAGGATCGAGCCCCTCGTCGTGTCAGGCTCCCTGCTCAGCGGGGAGTCTGTTTCTCTCTTTGCCCCTTACCCTGCCCGTGCTCTTTCACTCTCCACAAATAAATAAAAATAAAATTTTTAAAAAAATTTAACTGAATTGTACACTAAGAATAGCTTCATTTCATTGTCTGTAAATGATATCATATTGAAACTGATTTTTTTTTTTAATAAATCACTGGTAAAAGACAGGGGAATGAGTAAAAGAAGAGGGAGTTACTAATTGCCCAGGGTGGCTAAGGAAGATTAGACAAAGGAGGTGAATAGTCTAACTGGGTTTTGAAGGATGAATAGGAGGTTATCAAGAGGGAAGGAATGGGAGTGAGAAAATGGAATGGTATTCTTATGTATATATGTTGCCTCCACCAGACATAAACAAAAGAACAGGAAGTTGGGGAGCCTGGACTAACAGCATCCGGAGAGGACCTGACAGCAGTAAAGAGGAGTCATCTCTAAATAGAATTATTGGGAGAAACTCCAGTTCAGTATGTGCCCTCGGGTAAGCCATACCACCTCTCTGGGCCTTGGTTCTCCCTTTTCTAAAACTGAAAGGCTGGAAAATAAGCAAACTAACAAACTGAGGGGCTGGACTAAACCTTGGAGAAGGTAGTATTTCCAGGGGAGTATGCCATGTAATATTAATGTGACTGGGAGAGCTTTACGGGCGAGCAGTCATGCTGGTGTCCAGTGTGCATTCTGATTGGTTGATGCCTGCGCAGGAAAGGTTGTTAACAGTGTGAGGACCACCCCTGGTTACAGGTCTGCTGGAACCCCTAGGTCTGCTACTTTGAGCCACAAACCTCCCGATCCATTTTCCTTGGTGTACAGTCTATACACCAATGTCTATGAAAAATACTAGAAAACATTAAGATCACTTTCAGAACCAACACTGTGAATCTGTGAGATTAGCATTTGCATTTTCCAGAGGGAGGGGTTCCAAACCCCCCAGGAAATATGCATGGGAAGCCATGAAAATGACCAAATTGGTTTTCTTTGGGAAATCTCAGAAAGGCAGGAAAGATGTTCATGGCAAAGGTAGAGAATTTGCAGATAGATGTAAGCAGAGTTGGCCTTTGGAGACACATTAATATTTTTTGCACCTGGATAATAATGATAAAAATTAGAAGTGCCTCATACAGATCTGGCATAAAAATATGCTCAGTAAAAGATGAATGAATATGACCACAGGGTATTAGGATTATACCTATAACCCTGTAATTCCGTTGGTAAGTCTTAAGCTAGCCATTTATGTATATCTGTGGCCTCCACTAGACTCTGAGGGCCTCTTGAGCAAATAAAATTTGTTTTACAGCACTTTGCAAACTGCTTTGGATATACTCTCCACTCAATGCAAATTTGCTGAGTTTAATTTAATTTAGAGAGAACGGTTTGGATGGAGCACTTCCTGCTTTCAAAAAATTTGCAGTGCATTGGACAGGTGAGCAAGGCTAATCAACTTTAATAACTGTACACATTACATTTATTAACATGATAAATTATGTTTATTAATACATAAATTATAAGAATGCTTATTAATAAACTGTACATGCAATTCAGTCTTACCTTCATTAAATGCACTTTCCTGTTTACCTTTCATAGGTCTCCCCTGTGACCTGAAATTGATGTAATTTATTTTTCCTATTTGATGGGAGAGTTCTACTCTCCTTTTCAAAACCGCGGTGTTCCTCTTGCAGGCTTCTGGGCTCAACTGGGTTTCAGAGGGACATCTCCAGGGCAGAGACTGAGATAAGTACTCAGGAAGGGATTCTTGGAAGCAGTAGTGAAGGAACAGAGAGGAATGAGACAGGAAAGGAGGAAAACCGAACACAGGACCCACAAAGTGGCTGGTAATGACTAGGGGCAACTGAAGCTTCCACCCACCCCCAACCCAGGAACCTCTAATGAACCACATAGACCAGGCTACAGAATTGTCCTCCTAGAAGGATTGGAGGCTAGGGCTTTTATCCACCAACTTTTCTCCTCTCTTGTCTAGTGGTTGCTCGTGATGCACATGTCCAGTTTGCCCTGTATGTGGAAAATCTTGGTACCCAAAGCTACCAAGAAAGAGGCAGAATCAGAGGTGGGGGGCTGTCCAAGCACAGGGGAACTGACCCCTGGAGGTACAGTTAAAGTCAGAAGTGAGTTAAGCCCTACAGAGTCTCTGCTAAAGCACGTAGCCCTTCCATCATGTTGCATAACAATATAGATCATCTTTTATTTACGGATCAAGGTACATTATTATTGATCTTTGTTCGTGAACAGCTAATGTTTAGGGAGATTCTTTCCCTCTGGGAAAGACTCCTTAGCTCTTCTCAGTCCAGGGGCTTCAAGTGGAGACCCCATTCCTGGGTCTAATAATGGCTGAGAGGGTCCGGCAGGCCAATCGAAACATCACGTTCCCAATCAGTCAATGAGAAATGAGGGGATGCATTCTAGGACTTGCTCTTCCCCAAACTGCTGCAACACCTTTGTGCTTCTAGGGGCAAGCTTGTTTAAGCATGGAGCCCACGCATGGAAAGCAGAACTAGAAGCCCTAGAGAAAGAGAGCTTGGGTTTGGCGACATAACTTGAGATCCTAGATAAAACTTCGTAGGAAGCAAGCTCTATTTCTGGATTTATTTTTTATGAGCCAAAAATTTACCCTTTTTCCATAAACCAGTTTGGGTTTAGCTTTTCCATCACTTACAACTCGATGGATTTTGTTATATTGCCTTACCTCTTCCCCCACAGTAGACAATGTGTCTCAAGAGGGCAGAGACCTTATCTTTCTCATTCACCATTGTATAAGCAGATATTTGCACAGTGCCCAGCACATAGTTAGGTGCTCAATAAATGTTTATTGAGCACCTACTT
The DNA here is from genome assembly GCF_002201575.2 of Neomonachus schauinslandi. NCBI lineage: Eukaryota > Metazoa > Chordata > Mammalia > Carnivora > Phocidae > Neomonachus > Neomonachus schauinslandi. The sequence goes on from NC_058415.1 coordinate 26,460,470, forward strand.
AATTCAACTTTATCTTTGAGCAGGGTAAAATACAATGAGAAAGAAAATTCTAATGTTGCAAATAGAATGTAAGTAAAGTGGAGGTCCTGGCAGGAAATTAGGCTCAGATGTTTCAACCGAGGAGGCTTTAATGAATAGTTCTTCATTTAATGAATTGGTTCTTCACGCAAGGACCAAGTAAGAGATGTTGAGGCATCTAGAGCATGCAGCCGTGGGAATCCATTCCTAAGCTAGGGCTAAAAGAACAAGGGAAATAGTGTCATCAGAGCTTGGGAAGAGCAGAGCCGGGGAGAAGGAACCATCTGAGTGAGCTGGAGCTATGGAAGGAAGCCACCAGTGTCAAAACCACATTGCCCCAGGAGGTAGGAGATGGTGGACTTAATACCCTGACCTCTATCTCCTCCCCACAACCCTGGCAAAACCCAACCAGAAAATCAGTCTATAAGGGAGCCTGGATATCAATCCCTAGAGGTAGCCTCCAGGAACAGGGCAAAGAAAGGCAAGAGAATGGATCATGGGTGGTCAAATGGAGAACAACTACCACAAGTTCCAAAGAAGATTTTCTTGAGATAGTAAAGAAAACAGACCACAGAAATGAGGAAGGAAGTCAAATATGACAGAAACCTTCTAATCAAGTGTCAATGCTGCTGCAGTTCACTTTCATATTTTCCCCCTTCTAGTAGGTATATTTGTCTTCATTTTTTCCAGTTGAACCTAATCATTGGCCTCATCTTCCTAAATGTTGTCTTTATGTATAAAAACTTTAACTATTACAGAAATTCTCAAGCATCTATAAAAGGAGAGAGAATAGTATACCATTATACCACCCAGCTTCAACAATTAAAAACGCTTGGGCAGGGGCACCTGGCTGGCTCAGTCAAAATTGTGTGCAACTCTTGGTCTTGGGGTCATGAGTTTGAGCCCCACATTGGGTGTAGAGATTAGTTAAATAAATTAAAACTTAAAAAAAAAAAAACAACCTCATGGGCAATCTTTCTTCCTCTATAATCCCAACCATTACCCATCCCAGATTATTTTAAAGCAAATCCCAAACATCATACATACATATTTCAGTATGTATCACTAAAGACGAAGATTCTTTAAAACATAAGTACAATATCATTACCACACAATCAGATTTCACAGTTCCCTGATTCCTCACAAAAAATTGTTATGCTTTGTTTTTTGAATCAGAACCTCAATAAGATCTGTCTTAGTTCATTTGGGTTACCACAATACCATAGACTGGGTGGCCTAAACAATAAGCTTGTTTTGTTCACAGTTCTGGAGGCTGGGAAGTCCATGGTCAAAGCAGATTCGGTGTCTGCTGAAAATCCACTTCCTGATTCATAGACAGACATCTTCTTGCTGTATCCTCACATGGAGGAAAGGGGAAAGGATCTCTCTGGGATGTTTTTTATAAGGACACTAATGCCATTGATGAGTGCCCTGTCCCCAAGACCTCATCACATCCTAAAGACCCTGTTCTCCAAATACCATCACATTGGGGGTTAAGGTTCAACATAAGAATTTTGAGAGGATACATTCAGTTTATTTATTGCAATTGTTTGATATATCTTAGGTCCCTTAATCTATAGGTTTCTCCTATTTTTTTTTTTAAATACCTTGCAGCTTTTTGTTAAAGAAAAAAAGGTTAGTTGTTTCCCACAAGGCTAGATTTTCTGGTTTTGTCCCTAGGGTGTCATTTAACACATTCCTTTGACCTCTACACTGATGCTTCAATTTAGAGTGTTGACCAGATTCAAGTTTGATATTTGGGGGTGGGGAGGGCAAGACAATTTCACAGATGGTGCTATATTCTTCCCTCAGGAAGCCTATGCTGGCTAGTTGTCTTTGCGTGTGTGTATGTGTTAGCAGTTGGTGATGGTTGGCTAGATTGATTAATTTACTAGGAATTGAAAAATGGAGATACTCTACTTCTATCATTATTCTTCATTTGTTAGCTAGTATACTTCTTTTTTCAAGATTTTATTTATTTATTTATTTGAGAGAGAAAAAGAGCACAAGCAGGGGGAGGGGTAGAGGGAGAGGGAGAAGCAGGCTCCCCGCTGAGCAGGGAGCCCGATGCAGGGCTCGATCCCAGGACCCTGGCATCATGACCCGAGCCGAAGGCAGATGCTTAACCGACTAATCCACCCAGGCACCCCTATCTAGTATATATCCTATAAAGAGAAACTTTCCATCATCAATTATTGAATTACCTTGTGGTACAATTGATATAGGAAAGAAAAAATAAATGCTTGATTCTTTGTCCTTTACCGGTTTTTAAAATAATGAGTTCAGTCCCTGGCATCCTCCAAAGATGACTGATGGTATTTTTTTCTTTACTGTCATTATGAACTCATGGATTTTAAACATATTTGAAGTATTTTAATATCTTTCAGTTATTATCCTTATTACTGTTCAGATTTCTCCATCTTTGGCCAGTGGAAGTCTATGCAAGTTGGTTCCAAGTCCTCCCTCTCTTTTTTTACTAAGTGCAGTGTTTCATAATAATAGTATATATCCTCATGTGTATTATGAGGTACTTTTTATTGAGGTAAAATTGACATATAACATTATATTAATTGCAAGTGTACAACATAATGATTCGATATTTGTATACCTTGCAAAATAGTCTCCAAATAAATCTTGTTAATATCCATCACTATACATAATTATAGAATATTTTTCTTATGATAAGTTTTAAGATTTACTCTCACGGCAGCCTTCAAATATGCAATACAATATTAATTATAGTCACCATACTGTACACTACATCTCCATGACTTATTTGTTTTATAACTAGAAGTTTGTACCTTTTGACAACCTTCACCCATTTTGCCCACTCCCCACCCCCTGCCTCTGGCAACCATCAATCTGTTCTCTGCGTCTATGAGCTTGTTTGTTTGTTCACATGAGTGAAATCATATGGTATTTGTCTTTCTCTGACTTATTTCACTTAGCATAATGCCTTCAAGGTCCATACATGTTTTTGCAAATGGAACGATTTCATTCTTTTTTATGGCTGAATAATATTCCATTATATACATCTCACATCTTCTTTACCCATTCATCTGTCAATGACACTTAGGTTGTTTCCATATTCCAAGTCCCTTTCATACAACACTGCTAGTCCTGGTAGCTTTCTTATTGCCTGGTATTATAAGATACTCCAGCCTTATCTTTTACTTTGCTTGCTCCAGACTTAGAATCAGCCATTTCTCCAAAGAGTTCTGGTGCTCGTTCCAACTCATTTGAAAATACCTAGAAACAATGGCAAATGGCAATGAGGACCTGTAGTGGCAAGATTATGATCTCAAAAGCGTTTTTTTTGTAGATCATTGTTTCCAGGTCTTTTAAATATTGCCATATTTAATATGGCACATATTAAATTATGATAAATTGTAAAAATGGGCACAGACCCCTCCTCTTCCTGTATACAACATGTCTCTTTGCAGTGTTACTTTGACACTCCTCCCGTCAAGAGGTGAAATCTATTTCTCTAACCCTAGAATCTGGGCTTGGCTATGTGACTTGCCTTGGCTAATGGGCCACAGTAAAGGTGACAAAAGAAGAGACTTAAAAATAGCACGTGTGCAATGTGGGCTTATTCACCATAATGCTGGGAACAAGCCTGAGTTAGCTTCCTTGAGGATCAAAACCCATATGGAGAGAGGCACCCACCATCCAGCCTGTCCCAGCTGAGGTCACAGACATGTGACTTATGCTGTCCTACACAATCCCTCCCCAAACTAGCCAGCCCAAACCAGAAGACCCACCCAACTAATCTACAGAATCATGAGAAATAAAAATGTTTGTTGTTTGAAGCCATTAAACTTTGGGGTGGTTTATTAAGCTGTAAAAGCTGACTGATAAAAAAAAATACGTATTTTAAAGATACAGTATATCATGGGTTCACATTAATACCTTAAGTTAAAACCCAAATCTACAGAGTTTTTATGTAATCCTTAATCTTCTACTGAAACTTCTTTCTCCTACTCCAAAATTTCTGATTTTAAACAAACTGGACATGATTACTTATTTGTTTTATCTCAAACTACACATATAAAGGTCTCAGAATAATAGCACAAATACTACATCTGTCACAGGTTGGGTTTTCTGGAAGCTGACACTGAGATAGAGTTAAGATACAACATGAGAAAGGTGGGGGCATGGAGAAGAATTAGGCAGACTCCACCCATGTTTACCATGACCTCCAGCCATAAGATTACTGAAAACAGTTGAGGATTATTTTAATTTAATGTAATTTATTTATTTGAGAGAGAGAACGAGTGGTGGGGAGGGGCAGAGGGAGAGAGAGAAGCAGACTCCCCAGTGAGTAGGGAGCCCAACGCGGGGCTCGATCTGAGGACCTGGAGATCATGACCTGAGCCGAAGGCAGATGTTTAACCAACTGAGCCACACAGGTGCCCCAGTTGAGGATTATTTTTGTGGTTCTTAGTCTTTGGGGTATATACCTCTAGGTATGTGCAATCAAATTACTGTATTTTAGAGACACTTAGACTAGAGCCTCTCTCTGTAGTTATGCCATCAACTGGATTTATTTTTAAGTTCATTTGGTTATATTTTAATTTTACATCTAATTTTATATTATGATTATGTGAAACATACACATGGTTCCAAAATCAAATATATGAACAAAATATATCTGAAGAAATCTCTCTCCCCTCCATTCTCTCCCTCCCTATAGACAACCTAGTTTTTAAATGTAATGGTTTGTCCTTCCATTATATATATATTTAAAGATTTATTTATTTGTTAGAGAAAGAGAGAGAGGGTAGGGGCAGAGGGAGAGAGAAACTTTAGCAGACTCCTCGCTGAGCTCGGAGCCCAATGTGGGGCTCAATCTCACGACACTGAGATCATGACCTGAGCTGAAACCAAGAATCAGATGTTCAACCGACTGAGCCACCCAAGGGCCCCCTTCCATTTTCTTATTAATTTTAATCACTTCGTTAAGTAGTTTTAAATAAAATAAATTACTTTGGTAATTAGAGTATTTTGTTAAGCCTTACGTTTATCTAGAACATCACAGTTTACAGAAGTCTTCTTTGATCCAGGATTGCATTGTGTAAGGGGCTTCCAGAGGAAAAAGTACCACTAAACCTCTTCACAGACCTCATCTCAAGTGAGGTCTGATTTTAAAGACACACATTCTCCTCTCCTTAAAATTGAAACGACTAGGGCAGTCTGTGCTTTTTACATCCAAGTCATCACTCAGGGGTATGCATGCCAGTGTATTGGAAAGTCTTTTTGAAGAATGAAGTGCCATAGGTTAACTAATGCTTTCTTCCAACTGTTGGCTCAGGCTCCTCTATTCTAACTTGGTTCCAGCCCAACAGCTAAATTAAATGAATAAGAATTTGTAATTCACTTCCACAGTGCAGCACATATGATTTGGAAAATGGTTGCTAGGTACTGTGGAGGATAGAACAAAAGGCAAGACCAGTGCTTGACTCCAGAAGCTAGGAATCAAGTGGATTTATAAAACCATTTCAACAACCTCCCAGCATTTTTGTCATTGAAAACAGTCCTACTTCACCTAGAATTTATATTGTCTAGGAAGCGTCATCAAGCGTAGGACTTTGAACCAGGGGCACCTGGGTGGCTCAGTTGTTAAGCATCTGCCTTAGGCACAGGTCATGATCCCAGGGTCCTGGGATCGAGCCCCGCATCGGGCTTCCTGCTCAGCGGGGGGCCTGCTTCTCTGCCTGCTCTGTCTGCTGCTTCCCCTGCTTGATCTCTTTCTCTGACAAATAAATAAATAAAATCTTAAAAAAAAAGACTTTGAACCAGAGTTTGGAAATAAATTAAGTAGCTTCTGCTTCTTTATTTCTCTTCAGATTAGTTGTGGAAAAACTGCCTTCTGACTTTAGGGTCATGCCCATGATTCTGTAAAACCATACCCTTGGTTCTTCAACATTTCCGTGCAGGGTGCTAGCAGTCAGGGAATACAACACAGAACGTTCCTGAACAGAACCTAGGGAAAAACAAGCTAACATGCTGTCGGAGAGACTTAATTGTTCCACATAGTGGTACCTATTTTCTCTCTAAGTTTGGAACTAGAATCTCCAGTTGATTGAAACAGTTTCGCGAAGGATCTATAAAGTAATGAACAGATTGAATAATTTTTTTACTTCATATCTTATTTCTAAAAACCTCATATTTAGGAAAGAAGGTAAAGAAAGGCAAAATGATTTTAATTTTTTCCGATGTTGTCAACCCTTTAGGAAGTTAAGAGTGTCAAGGCCTGTGACTGTAAAACTTGAGGTCTGCAGATAGGAAGGTATTGTTTTGGTGTTTTTCAAGGAGATCATTGCAAAGATACAATTGAAATTATAAATCCAAATCTCATGATCCTGTAAACATTCACTTTCTAGCTGCTACAGTTATAAAAGAAATAGGTGATAATACCAATGCTATTACTATACTACTAAATACCTTTTGAATTTAGTGAATACTTACCTAGGTTTAGACCAGGGGTTAGCAAACTATGGTCAGTAGGCTAACTCCAGCCCACTGTCTGGATTTAAGATCCTAAAAAATCCTACCCTCATATCTATTTCAGTTTTCTTCTGAATTTGCTAATTTATTTTTCTTTCTTTCTTTTTTAACAGTTGAAAGAGCATGACTTTCCGGTTAGCTAACTTTGATGCATGGGGTCTGGAGTGAGCTTTAGTTCTTGCCTAAGAATGGTTTTACATTTTGAAATGGTTGGGGGAAAAAAATCAAGGGAAGAGTATGTTTCCTGGCACATGAAAGTTATATATGCAATTTAAATGTCAGCAACCATAAATAAAGTTTCCGTGGCATCTTACCATGCCCATTCACTCACATATTGTCTAAGTCTGCTTTTGTGCTCCCACAGCAGAGTTGAGTTGGTGTAACAGAAACCATATAGTTCATAAGGCTTAAGATATTTTCTACCTGGGTTTTTATACATGAAGTTTACTGTCCCTGGTACCAGGCAGACCAGGGGTGAAGGGTACACTGATCACTGATGAGTCATAAAAGACAAGATTCCTTGCCCCATGGATCTTACCACCAAGATACTATCTCATTTAAATCTCACAAATCTAGGAGAGGAGGTATAATATTATTATCTCCATGAAGTGGCTGAGACATGTTGTTATTCTGCCCCCCACAAGGCAACTGATGTACAGAGAGGCTAAGAACCTTGTCAAAGTCCACACAGATCCCTGAAGGAGGTGGGCTCTGCAGCTCACTCTAGAACCCACAACATGTCTGCCCATCCATGTGGGCTGGCTACTAAGTTATACTCTTTAAATTGAAAAAAAAAAAAGCTGACTATGAAGACAGTGGAATAGTAATGAAGATATTATTCTACCAACAGACTTATTTTTGGATTGTTCTAGACTTACAGAAAAATTGAACAAATAGTACAGGCAGTGTCAAAATACTGCCCCACCACTGCACATAATTGCCCCTATTAGTAACATTTTACATTAGTGTGCTATACTTGTTATGATTAATGAGCCGATATTGATGTATTATTAACTATAGTTCACACTTTATTCACATTTCCTTACTTTTTCCCTTATGTCCGTGTTTTATCCCAGGATCCCATCCAGAATATCACATTACATCCCATTGTCATGCCTCCTAAGGGTCCTCTTGGTTGTGACAGTTTCTCAGAATTTCCTTATTTTTTTTTTAAAGATTTTATTTATTTATGTGACAGAAAGAGACACAGCGAGAGAGGGAACACAAGCAGGGGGAGTGGGAGAGGGAGAAGCATGCTTCCCGTTGAGCAGGGAGCCCGATGTGGGGCTCCATCCCAGGACCCTGGGATCATGACCTGAGCCGAAGGCAGATGCTCAACGACTGAGCCACCCAGGCGCCCTGACGTTCCTTATTTTTGATGATCTTTACCATTTCAGGAGTACTGGTGAAGTGTTTTGTAGAATCTGCCTCAGTTTAAATTTGCCTGGTATTTTTATCATGATAACTAGGATTATGGATTTGGGGGAGGAAAACCACAGAGGTAAGGGCCATTTCCATCACATCAAAGGTATGGGCTATCAATATGATTTTTAACTGTTGAGGTTGACTTTCATCACCTGGCTAAAGTAGTATTTGTCATGTTTCTCCACTGTAAAGTTATTCTCCCCCCCTCCCCACACCTTTCCATACTTTGGAGGGAAGTCACTATGCACAGCCCACACTTAAGGTATAAGGAGTCATGCTCTCCTCCTTTAGAATGGAGTATCTACATAAACTATTTGGAAGTCTTCTTTATAGGAGATTTGCCTCTTCTCCTCTGTTTATTGATTTACTTAATCATTTATTTATATCAGTATGGACTCTTGGATATTTATTTTAAACTTTGGGTCATAATCCAATACTACTTTATTTATTTTGTTGCTCAAATTTTTCCAACTTTGGTCATTGAGAGCTCTTTCAGTTGACTCCTGTGTCCCTTTAAAACACTCCCATAAATGTGTTTTGTTGTTGTTGTTGAAAACTTCCTTACTTTCTGGTTCTACAAAATGTTCCAGACTCATTTTGTATGGTTCCTGTCCCAGTCCTAGAATCAGCATTGCTCCAGGAGCCCTGGTTTCTTCTACTGGATAATGGTATTAGAAACCAACATCTGGGCAATGGATATACTTGTTGCTACCAGGGCGTTGTTTCTCTAAGCTGTCAGGGCAAAGAAATGTGCGTGTGTGTGTTAATCTGTATGTGGTAAGCCAAAAATGCACCCCCCACCCCCAAGTTACCTACTTCAAATCCCTGGAGCCTATGAATGTACATTTTTTGGAAAAAATGGCTTAGCACTTGTGATTAAGAATCTTGAGATGAGAAGATAATCCTGGATTATCTGGGTGGGCCCTAAGTGCCATCACATGTATCCTTATAAAAGAGACACGAAGAGGAGAGACAGACAAAGAGGAGGAAGTGAAGTGACCATAGAGGCAGAGATTGGAGTGATGCAGCCATAAACCAGGGAATGCCTGAAGCCACCAGAATCTGGAAGAGGCAAGGAGTGTACTCTCCCCTAGAGTCTCTAGAGAGGGTACAGCCCTGCTGACACATTGATTTTAGACTTTTGGCTTCCAGAACTATGAGAGGATAGATTTCACTTGTTTTAGGAAATCCAGTTATGGTAATTTGTTACAACAGCTACACCCTGTATATACACGTATAAAAATATTTCTCTGTATGATCATCAGTATGCTAAACCTGAGTTCTTCATGATGTCTCCAACTCTAATTGATTACCATATGGGCCATTCTAGCCTCCTGCCTGATCTGTCAGTTCCTATTTCAACAGTGAGAAGCCTGGCTCCCACATCTCATAAATTTGCTCAACTGTTCAAGTCCAATGTACATGTATAGTATCAGCATTCCTATTCCACCAAAGGAAACAATGTTATCAACTAGAATACAGGACTACGTGTAGTTAATTTTGCCCTTAGTCACACAGATTCCATTCATTGCCAGAGTTATTTAGGTAAGCACCTTTTCCTTGGTCCCTTCAGTGAGGTTGTTTCACACATTTGTAAGGCAGTTAGATTCTCTCATCAGAGTCTGCATGCTTTCCTGGTATCCCTTGACCTCCCAAATAGATTTTTAAATTTGTATACATTACAATTCACTCTTTGTGTTGTAAGGATCTGTACACTTTGACCCATGTGCTCCACCTATTTATCCCACACCCTCCCTGAACTCCTGGAAACCACAGATCTCTTTACTACTGTCTCTATACTTTTGCCCTTTCCAGGATGTCGTATTGTTGGAATCGCAGTATGTAGCCTTTTCAGACTGACTTCTTTCACTTAGCACTATGCATGTAAGTTTCCTCCATGTCTTGTTGTGGCTTAGTAGCTCATTTCTTTTTATTGCTCAATAACATTTCATTATATGGATGTGATAGAGTTACTGTGTGCCCTCATAGATTTTCAACACAAAGAGGTAAATACCTACCAGTGCAATTGCTGAATTGTTTGACCAGACTATATTTAGTTTGAGGATAACAAGGATATTTATAGATACTCTTATTCTAGAAAACAAAAGTATTTCAGTGATAACATTACTTTTTTTTTAGGATTTTATTTGTTTATTTATTTATTTATTTGAGAGAGAGAGAATGTGAGCGGGGGGAGGAGCAGAGGGAGAGGGACAAGCAGACTCCACGCTGAGTGCAGAGCCCGACGCGGAGCTCGACTTCACGACCCCGAGATCAGGACCTAAACTGAAATCAGGAGTCAGATGCCCAGCCAACTGAGCCACCCAGGTGCCCCAGCTTTACTCTTTTAGGTGAGAGAATCCACTATATTTTAGCATCTGATTATCTTCTCTGTGTTTTTTTTATTCTCCATGTCATTTATTGTCATTTATTGAAACACTCTGAATTAGATAATTCTTAAAAATAATTTTACTACCAGGGTGCCTAGGGGATGGAGTCAGTTAAGCATCCGACTCTTGGTTTCAGCTCAGGTCATGATCTCAGGGTTGTCATAAGATCGAGCCCCACATCAGGCTCTGCACTCAACACAGAGTCAGCTTAAGACTCTCTCTCCCTCTGCCCCTATGCCCCCCTAAAATAAATAAATACATCTTTAAATAAAAAAGTCATAACGATTTTACTACCTTCATATATGTAGAGTTAGGAAATTAATGGCCACATTTGCACTGACCAATGAAGTTCTCATTTACTAATAAAGAAAATGCTTTCCACTAACAGATAAGAATTAACAAATGTAGTTCAATACATGTAACTGGATTTGAAACTGTATGAAAGCAATTTGCTTATTAATATACGCCTGACATTCTTTATACTTTTATTAGGGTTATAAGCTTGCCCCTTCTCTCCCCTACCACCAATAAGGTAACCTGTGTGCCTATAGTCTGCTTCCCTTATTTTCCTTACACATAACTGATGTTAAATATCTCCCCTTAATCTCTTTGAAGCAAGGACTATATTCATTACAAAGCTAATTTTTAGCCCAAAGTCTGATATATATTGGCCACTCAGTAAATGTTCATTAGGAGGAGGGATGGGTGATCTTGAAGCTAGAAAGAACTTTGGTTGTGAGTTAGGGCATCTTTTAGGCAAATAACCATCATCCCACACCTTGTCTGAACTATCACATATTCTAAATCAGTGGAGTCTGAATTAATAAGTTAACTGTTGAAGAATTTGTGCCTCCATACTCAGCACCTTTTACATTTTACTTCCACTCGGTATTTATTATTTATTATGAACTCAGCAATGTGCAGTCAAACACAGCCTGTATGTCTTGTCCCCTAACCCAAGGTCAGCGCTGCACCTGTGGTAATTAACCAGCATCAGATGTCTGGACTCACAAGATCCCATAAAGACCAAGCAAGCGAGAAAGTTTCTGGGAAAATGGAGGAAATTTCAAAAAGCCAAGGAAATATGAGATTAGTAAAAAGAGAGAGACGTGGAAGATCCTTAAAGGTCTTGCAGCCAGGACAAAAGAAAACCACAGTACAGGAGGGAAGGTAAGACCAGAGATCAGATGGACACAAGGTCTCATTACAGCTGAAGCTAGCCACAGGGGAGGGCTCAGCCCTCTGAGAGGCAGACTGGCTGGCAACCTAGAGCAGAGTCAGCAACAACCTTCACAGTGCACTAAGAAGAGAGGAGAAATACTATATTTCAGGATTTCTCAAATTTTAATGTGCACACAAATCACCTGGGAATCATGTTAAACTGCTGATTCTGATTCAGGGAATATTGATGAGATCTGAATTCTGATTCAGGAGATCTAGTGTGGGGGACAAGAGTCTGCATTTCTAACACGCCTTCAGACGATGTTATGCTGCTGGTCCACAGACTACACCTTGACCAGCGAAGCTGTGTTTGACTGAATTTCAACAGAAATTTATAGGAACTCTCTACATTTGGCTGAGTTTATCTGGAAGTGTCTAGAGTAAATTTTCTGATATCAGGCAGAAATGAGGACCTGAGATAGAAATTAAGTTCAGTTTTAGGAAAATTAAAATTTACATTTTTATACACCTGATGCTATGAGAAATCCAGGCTCACTACCACTATTATCCTTCAGTGTCCAGTTCAAATACACCCTCCTCCCTGAAGTCTTTCCAGATTATTCCTCTGGTTGGAATTAATTAGTCTTGAGAAGCCAACTCTCATGGGTTATGGACTGAATGTTTATGTCCCCCCAAAATCCATATGTTGAAATGTGATGTGATGATTTGGGAGGTGAGCCTCTGGGAGGTAATTAACTTATGAAGGTGGAGCCCTCGTAAATGGGATTAGTGCCCTGATACGAAGAAGCCAAAGAGCCAGCTCACCCCATTTTCAGCCATATAAAGACACAATGAGAAGTCAGCCACGTACAACACAGAAGAGGATCCTCACCAGAGCTCAACCAAGCTGGCACCCTAATCTAGGGCTTCCAACCTCCAGAACTATAATAAATAAATTCCTGTTGTTGAAAAACCACCCAGTTTACGATATTTTGTGATAGCAACCCAAGCTAAGACATCACGTTACTGGTAAAACTCATTTTAGCATATATTCCACATATTTCACTCATCACAGTTATTTACTATAAAGGCAGATGCCATCATCTCCTCTTTTTTCTCCCACTTACAGTGATTCATAGGAAAGTACTTGGTGATGACTCCTTGAATTGAAAATATTGGCTTAAAATAGGCTGGCAATAGAATGAGAATAGTATCTCAAGAATTAAAGACATCAGAAAACCAAGCAGTTAATTAAAAAGCATTTGAGGGCGCCTGGGTGGCTCCGTCAGTTAAGGATCTGACTCTTGAGTTTGGCTCAAGCCATGATCTCATGGGTCGTGGGATCGAGCCCCATGTTGGGCTTCCCTGTCAGCAGGGGGTCTCCTTGAAATTCTCCCCCTCTGCCTCGCACTCTCTCTCTAAAATTATTAAATAAGTCTTTTAAAAAAAGCATTTGAAAAGACAAAAGTGAAAACAGTGACTGTTGGATGAGAGCTTCTTGAAGCAATAGAAGTTGGGGAAATAAGGATAATTTAGGTGAAACCAGCCCAGGGTATTTTAGGTGATTAAGTTTTAATCTTTAAGACAGCTAAAAGACTTGAACAATGTAATTTTAGACTTACTGAAGATAAAGGGTCAGCAAGGATGTGGAGTAAAAGGAACCCTCATGCACTGTTGGTGGGAATGTAAATAGATGCAGCCCCCAGAAAACAGTATGGAGGGTCCTCAAAAATTTAAAAATAGAACTACATATGATCCAGCAATTCTACTTCTCGTTATTTATCCAATGAAAATGAAAACACTAACTCAAAAAGATATACGCAACCCCCTGCTCATTGCAGCATTATTTACAATAGCCAAGATACAGAAACAACCCAAGTGTCCATCGACAAATGAATGGATAAAGAAAACGTGGTATATATATATGCAATAGAATATTATTTGGCTGGGGTGCCTGAGTGGCTCAGTTGGCTAAGGGGCCAACTCTTGGTTTTGGCTCAGGTTATGATCTCAGGGTCATGAGATTGAGCCCTGTGTTGGGCTCTGCGCTCGATGGGGAGTCTGCTTCTCTCCCTCCCCATCTCCCTCTGCCCTTCCCACCACATGTACGCCCTCTCTTTCCCTCTCAAATCAATCAATCAATCAATCAATCTTTTTTTTTTAAGGAATATTATTTGGCCATAAAAAGCAATGAAATCTTGCCATTTGCAACAAAATGGGTGAAAATTGAGGGCATTATGCTAAGTGAAATAAGTCAGACAGAGAAGGACAAATATCATATGATCTCACTTATATGTGGAAACTGGAAAAAACCCAAAACCAAAAATCCCAAGATCATAGATAACAGAGGATGGATTGGTGGTTGCCAATGGCATGGGGCAGGGAGTGGGCAAAATGGATGGAAGGTATCAAAAGGTACAAACTTCCAGTTATAAAATAAATAAGTCAAGGTAATTTAATGTACAGCATGGTGACTCTAGTTAATAATACTGTATTCCATATGGGAAAGTTGCTTAGAGAGTAAATCTTAAAAATCCTCACCACAAGAAAAAAAGTTGTAATGATGTACAATGACAGGTGCTAACTAGACTTATCGTGGTGATCATTTAACAATATATACACATATAGAATCATGTGTTGTACACCTGAAAGTAACATAATGCTATATGTCAATTATACCTCAATAAAAAAAATTTTAAATACAATAAAATTACATTGTAAAGACACTAAAGCTAATAATATTTACCACATGCAAACTTTAAAAAATATGATCAAAGTTAGGTTATACCTTACAGAAAGCTGCCAAGATTAATTTTTCTTAATGGTAATGATATTTTTAAAAAATAGACACAGTAGGGGTAGCCTGAGCCAATTAAGCGTCTGCCTTTGGCTCAGGTCATGATCTCGGGGTCCTGGGATCGAGTCCCTTCTCAGGCTCCCTGTTCAGTGGGGAGCCTGCTTCTCCCTCTCTCCCCTGCTCATGCTCTATCTCTCTCTCTCTCTCTCAAATGAAATATTAAAAAAAAAAAGGATGCTGTGAGAATTATTTCATACATGGAAATTAGGTTCTAATCTAAAAGACAAAAATTGAGATAGTCAAAATTCCTTTCTAAAATCCCTCAAGACACAGAGAAAATACAGTATACATATATTTGTAATCAATTTTCTTTTTTGTCAAGTACATGTAGTTGAATTCATAATTAATTAATTCATAATTTAAATTCATGAGGTATGCTAGACCTCCACTATATAGCACTGGGAAAATGAGAATGCTAAAAATGTATTTCATTAATATCTAGTCATTATTCCGGTTGATAGCTGTTACTCATTTGGTAAGTAAGTCTAGCATATACAACAAAGAAGAAAGAAGAAAAGGTCCTCTGGGTTAGAAAAACATCCCCCCATTCCCTAAAATCAAGATCACATGCACTGGGGCATGAATTAGGAAGGCCTCAACGGATCTCAGTTAGCAGGAATATTGTGCACATACACATGCTCTCCCATAGGAGGGGGGAAGACATAAGCTATGAAACGATCACTGAAAATCTGGAACCTGTTTTGCTGACAATGAAATCCTGCTGCAATGATCACGTTCCTCATAAAAAGATGAACTAGGCATTTCATGGTTTAATACCCTTACCAAAGTCAAGAGTGAAATTCTTTTCTGCCTTTAGGATTTCATGCTGTCCACCCACGAGTTTTTGGAAATGTTACACAGCCTGCAATTGTTACTGAACAGCTGTGCCTATTAGACCACAGTCTAGAATCTGGATAGAGCGACCTGATTTTGAATGGTTAGTAAAAGCAGTTTTATTTGGCTTTAGAGTACATGCAGGAGTATGGCTGACTTAGTACACAGTCAAACGCAGACCTCCGAGCGCCTGAGTCCACTGGAAGGAGGAATGACCATTCTTCCACACAACAATGTCAGCTCCAACTTTTTTATCATACTCTCAGAGTCTTTCTAAAATATCCCTGACTACTTTCATGACTGGTGGTTTTGTCTTGTTCCTTTTCCCCACAGGTCTTAAAATAGCTATTCATTTTAGCGGTACTTGAAGTCTTTGAGCACTGGAAACATCTGTACATTTTATTTTTTAATTTCTGTCTTTCCATCCCCAAAACTAAAAGTAGAAATGATTTCATCTTTGTTCTACAGTAAATGCTTTATTATAGTTATTAGCTTTGGCATTTCTGAGATAATTATGAGTCACTCAGAAACATATGTACCTTCTTGGTATTGACTGTTCTCATGTTTAATAATGTCCAAACCAATTTTTAGAACCTATCACCAATTAATGTGTTAAAGTTATTTGTTCATATCTTATTTCTTCTGTGTTAAATTATAAGCGAACTGAGAGGTAGGGTCCTATAATATGCCTTACGAAAAAATGCATGAATGTTCTTTTTTTCTTATAAAAACCATACATTCTAGAATATTCTTTGACAATATTTGGGAACCACCCTTATACAATTGAGAGCATACAATGCAAAAATATAAGTTTTATAATTTTTTGAAACAAATATGCATTACTTGGAAACAAGTATTAGTTACTTTTTATAAGTATTACTTTATAAGAGAGATTTAAGTCAATATCTGAATTTACTCAAGATTTGAAATATCCAAGGGGTGCCTGGGTGGCTCAGGTCATGATCTTGGGACCCTGGGATGGAGGCTCCACCCTCATCAGGCCCTGCCTCAGGCTCCCGGCTCAGTGGGGAGTCTGTTTCTCTCTCTCCCTCTGCCCCTCCCCTGCTCATGCTCTCTGTCTCTCTCAAATAAATAAACAAAATCTTTATAAAAAAAAGATTTGAAATATCCAATAAATATCCATATTGCTTACATTTACATATGCAGACAAATAATTCAGAAATGTCAATTTTAAATTATCTGCAGAGTAATACTTTATCAAGTGTAGTGTTAGGGTAGGCTAAACTGCTATAACAAAGAAGCCAAGAGGGGCGGCTGGGTGGCTCAGCAGGTTGAACTGCAGATTCTTGATTTCAGCTCAGGCTGTGGTCTCAGCGTTCTGGGATGGAGCCTGCATGGGGCTCTGGACTCAGTGGGGAGACTGCTTCAGGATTCTCTTTCTCCCTCTCCCTCTGTCCCTTCTCCTGCTCACATTCTTTCTCTTTCCCTCTCAGATAAATAAATCTTTAAAAAAAAAAGAAAGGAAAAAAACCCAAACAAACAAATAAGAAATTCAATGGCTTAAACACAAAAGAACAAGGCTTCTCACTTGGGAAACACTCCTGGTCAGTGGGATCCAGCGTCTGTTCTCCACGAGGTGACTCAGGAACCCAGACTCCTTCCATCTTGTCGCTCTAGTTTAGGGTCTGGTTGTCTGCAACCTCATGGTGGAACAGGAAAAAGGGGACAGAAGGCACACACTTGTTTCTGTAAAGTCACTTCCACTTGTAAGCTATCAGCTAAATTCAGTCAGGCAATCACATCTAACTGCCAGGAAGGCAGGGAAATGTATAATCTAACTGTGCCGTTAGGAAGTGGAAAGGCATTATCTGTGAACAGCTAGCCATTCCTGCCACATGAGGTCAGACAGCCGTGCAGGATTATGGCTATTTGGGAAGCTATTTTCTAGGTTTGCGAGTTGTTCAGGTTAGAATTTAGGCGAGTCTTTCTTTTTGCAAGATTTGAGTCAGGAAGAGTAGTTCGCTTCCGGTCTCGGTGAACCAGGGCATATATCATAGAGAGACCCCTAGACCGGGAACCAGAGCTGACCAGATGACCTTCCTTCAGTAACAGGGACTGCTGCCCACTGGGGCATAAACTCTGGAGAGAAAACCCCATTCATGGGAAGCTCCGAACATCTGTGTGAATACATTCTCTCTCCCTTCTTACAATCTCATCTGCAGGTGGAATGGCACACTGGCACAAAGACTTTTCCTTCCTAAACTCTACCCAGGCATCTCTGGTTTTCACCCTCAGAAAAAATAGATACATTTCAGGGTGCCTGGGTGGCTCAGTTGGTTAAGCGACTGCCTTCGGCTCAGGTCATGATCCCGGAGTCCCGGGATCGTGTCCCACATCGGGCTCCCTGCTCGGCGGGGAGTCTGCTTCTCCCTCTAACCCTACCCCCTCTTGCGCGCTCTCTCTCTCACTCTCTCTCTCTCTCAAATAAATAAATAAAATCTTTAAAAAAAATAGATACATTTCATAGAAACACAAAGATGAGTCAAGTCAAGCTGTGGGGAAAAGCTCTGAGTACTAGTAGCAAGGCTTTGCTGTAGGGTTTTGAAATGTTTGCACTAAGACCTAGCTCTCTCTTGATCTAATTGGTTAAATTTGTTTTCTTTCTTTAGGTGCATAATGAAATAGGAAGAAACAACTTCTGCTATTTAAGAATTCCCAAAGTCAGAGATCTTTAACTGGACAAGGATCCAGCTCTGATGTGCAGTTCTTATAAGCTGTCTGGGCATCCATCTGAATGTGCAGGCATCTGCTATATCCACAGTCAAAGATTTTTTTTAAAGATTTTATTTATTTATTTGAGAGAGTGAATGAAAGAGAGAGAGAGAGAGAGAGCACAAGAGGGGGGAGGGTCAGAGGTAGAAGCAGACTCTCCACTGAGTAGGGAGCTCGGCTTGGGACTCAATCCCAGGACTCCAGGATTATGACCTGAGCCAAGGCCAGTCACGTAACCAACTGAGCCACCCAGGCACCTCACAGTCAAACATTTTTAATATCACCCTGCTAAGATCTCCATCCAAGAATCATTCTGCTAGACTTAGAGACAGGGACTCCTGACCTCAAAGGAGGGCCTCCTTCAAGTTAGATTTTGATAGGATGCCTCTACTTTGTGAATACATGTTTTTCCCCACTTGGGTAAGGAGTCTGTTCCTCCAAACCTGATATGGCTACACCACTGCTCATAAAGGACATGCGCTTCCCTTGGAAACTATCCTTGAACAAGAGAGGATGGCCCACTACCATAGACAATTAACAAACAAAATTCCAAAGTCCCAAATTCAACAGCGCTTCTATTTTGATTGATTTTTAGACACTACCAAGGACTTACACAAATCTAAAATAAGAAGTATCAAAGATTTCCAAGGAAAAAAAAGAAAGAAAAAGAAATGAAATAAAATCTTTAATGCTTTATATGAGCTATGCTTCTTGAGAAAATCTTTCCAGGATGGAAGAAATGAAAGTGTGAAATTCATGAAACTGCCAAGCAGTATAATATACTCTAACTTGCACAAATACTTTAAAATAGATTAAAGAGATCAGTCCTCAGGGAACTAAATCTTATAATGGTTTTCTGCCTGGAGAAGATCCTTGTTCTATTCTAAGTAAAAATCAATTACTCAACTGAGTTATGAGACTGTTGCTTAAAGGTAAATATCTCTACCAAATGAAAATATAACTTTGGTTTATTAAAGTATTCTTCAGGATCCTTGCTTCTGAGTTATAAGATTAGGATCTAAGAGAGGCACATTGGCACTTAGGCATTGGGCCAACAATTAGTAACTAAGAAATCTTTAAGGAATTTTTCTGTGCTAAGATCTTTTACTAAGGTTTAGAGGGTTTCAATACTAGACCATAAAGGTAATTTGAAGAATTCTATTTTAAGCATTAGCTAAGTTTACTTAATACTTCTAATACTGAAAAATCCTTAAACAAATTAACTTTATTTTATGAATTGGAGTTAAAGGATAGTTGAATGTCTTCTCTCTGATTTATATCACAGTGCAAAAATTAAGTGCATGCATGACATTGTCATTTGTGCCAAATTTGTATTTTTTTTTGGCAAAAAGTCTAATTAACTATAACCTCCTAAATTTGTTATCCTTATTCCTTACACCATTATTTAAAAGAATATAGAAGGATTTGGACTTCCCTGATGCCGAGCGATGTTGAGCACTTTTTCATGTATCTGTTGGCCATTTGGATGTCTTCTTTGGAAAAATGTCTGTTCATGTCTTCTGCCCATTTCTTGATTGGATCATTTGTTCTTTGGGTGTTGAGTTTAAGAAGTTCTTTATAGATTTTGGATACTAGCCCTTTATCTGATATGTCATTTGCAAATATCTTCTCCCATTCTGTCGGTTGTCTTTTGGTTTTGTTGACTGTTTCTTTTGCTGTGCAAAAGCTTTTTATCTTGATGAAGTCCCAATAGTTCATTTCTGCCCTTGCTTCCCTTGCCTTTGGTGATGTTTCTAGGAAGAAGTTGCTGCGGCTGAGGTCAAAGAGGTTGCTGCCTGTGTTCTCCTTCAGGATTTTGATGGACTCCTGTCTCACATTGAGGTCTTCCAACCATTTGGAGTCTATTTTTGTGTGTGGTGGAAGGAAATGGTCCAGTTTCATTCTTCTGCATGTGGCTGTCCAATTTTCCCAACCCCATTTGTTGAAGAGACTGTCTTTTTTCCATTGGACATTCTTTCCTGCTTTGTCGAAGATGAGTTGACCATAGAGTTGAGGGTCCATTTCTGGGCTCTCTATTCTGTTCCATTGATCTATGTGTCTGTTTTTGTGCCAGTACCATACTGTCTTGCTGATGACAGCTTTGTAATAGAGCTGGAAGTCCGGGATTGTGATGCCGCCGGCTTTGCTTTTCTTTTTCAACATTCCTCTGGCTATTTGGGGTCTTTTCTGGTTCCATACAAATTTTAGGATTATTTGTTCCATTTCTTTGAAAAAAGTGGATGGTATTTTGATGGGGATTGCATTGAATGTGTAGATTGCTCTAGGTAGCATTGACAGCTTCACAATATTTGTTCTTCCAATCCATGAGCATGGAACGTTTTTCCATTTCTTTGTGTCTTCCTCAGTTTCTTAGATATTGGGGAGGGTATGTGCTATGGTGAGTGCTGTGAATTATGTAAGACTGTTGAATCACAGACCTCTACCTCTGAAACAAATAATACATTATATGTTTAAAAAAAGAAGAAGAGGGCGCCTGGGTGGCTCAGATGGTTAAGCATCTGCCTTCGGCTCAGGTCATGATCCCAGGGTCCTGGGATCGAGTCCCGCATCGGGCTCTCTGCTCCTTGGGAGCCTGCTTCTCCCTCTGCCTCTCTCTCTCTCTGTCTCTCATGAATAAATAAATAAAAATTAAAAAAAAAAAAAGAAGAAGAAGAAAAAGATAGCAGGAGGGGAAGAATGAAGGAGGGGAAATCGGAGGGGGAGACGAACCATGAGAGACGATGGACTCTGAAAAACAAACTGGGGTTCTAGAGGGGAAGGGGGTGGGGGAATGGGTTAGCCTGGTGATGGGTATTAAAGAGGGCACGTTCTGCATGGAGCACTGCGTGTTATATGCAAACAATGAATCATGGAACATTACATCAAAAACTAATGATGTAATGTATGGTGATTAACTTAATAAAAAATTAATAAAAAATAATAAAAGACTCTTAAAAATTAAAAAGAATAAAGCAATTGGTTATCATACCCTAAAAAAAAATATATAGAAGGAAACAGATTTCATTAAACTGAAGTTTTGAAATGATTGTTATATAATTGGCTCTTGTAAATTTCTGACATTACTGAAGATTATGTGAACCTGCAGAGATCCTCCAATTACACCGTCCTGGAATGTTTTATTTTTCTGATGCCTTCTTAATATTAGCAGTGATTTAATGATTTAATGTCAACTTAGGTTATACATTCTAACTGATTTTGAGACCTTGGAATAACACTAAATTGAGGTAATTAGTGAAGAATCTTAGGTTGCCAGGAAATTTTCTAAAGAAGTTCACATTTTGAAGGACAGAGAAGATAAATTATATGTGTGTGTTAATAAAAATTTTATTATTTTTAAATATTGACCAGGATATTGACATTGATATAGTCAAGATACAGGACAGTTCCATCACCATGTTGCACTTTTTAATCACATCAACTTCCTGCCAGCCCCACTCGGTCCTTAGCCCCAAGCGACCACTACTCTGTTCTCCCTTCCGATAATTTTGTCATTTCAAGGATGTTACAAAAATGGAGCCATACAGCATGTAACCTTTTCGGATTGGCTTTTTTCATTCAGCACAATTCTCTAGAGGTTCATCCAGGTTAATATGTGTATCAATATTTCATTCCTTTTTATTGCTGAGTAGTATCCCATGGTATAGATGTACCACAATTTGTTTAACCATTCACCTGTTGAAGGGCCTCTGGGTTGTTTTTAGTTCAGGGCTTTTATGAATAATAAGTATTCCCGAGAGGCGGAGCAAGATGGCGGAGGAGTAGGAGACCTGGATTTCGTCTGGTCTCAGGAATTTAGCTGGATAGGGATCAAACCATTCGAACACCTACAAACTCAACAGGAGATGGAAGAAAAGAAGAGCAACAACTCTCTCATCAGAAAAGCGACCACTTTCTGGAAGGTAGGACGTGCGGAGAAGTGAATCCGAGGCGATATTCGGGAGGATAGACGGCGGGGGAGGGGCCTCCGGCGGCCGCTTCTGGCAAGTGATAGAACCACGGAGCACAAAATCGGAACTTTTAAAAGTCTGCTCCGCCGAGGGACGTCACTCTGGTGGCTAAGCGGGGGGTGGAACCCTCCAGGACAGTGTGGTCTCAGGACCCTCGGGGTCACAGAAAGACCAGGGGTGCCTGAGTGCAGCAGAGCCCCCAGGTATCGGAGCAGGGAAGCCGGCTGCAGAGGCGGAGCCCAGGCGCGGGCTCTCAGCTCGGAGTTGCCATAAACTGTGATCCGCGGCACAGTCGGGCCCCTGCTCCTCCAGCAGGGACCCAACAAGCGGCAGATCCGGGGAGACTCACCTTCCTCCCCCGGGAGGAGCCACGCGGGAGTGCGCTGCAGGGATCTGCTGGGTTTGGAGACTCCACCCGGGGTCGGGTGCCAGAGATAGAAACGCGCGGTCACAGGCCGGGTGAGCACGGAGTGCGGCTGGAGACCGGGGAGACGGGAGTGACTGACGGCTTTTCTCTGGGGGCTCACTGAGAAGCAGGGCCCCGAGTTCTCGGCTCCTCCGCGGCGGAGATTGGGAGGCTGCCATTTTCACTCTCCACCTCCAAAGCTGTACGGAAAGCTCGCAGGGAACAAAAGCCCCGGAGAGCAAACCTGAGCAGATTACTTAGCTGGGAGGGGGCAAGGGCGGGGCAATTCTGCTTCCGGCAAAGACATTTGGAAACCACGGCAACAGGCCCCTCCCCAGAAGATAAGCGAGAACAGCCAGCCAAGACCAAGTTTACCGATCAATGAGAACGGCAGAACTCCAGCACTAGGGGAATACTGCACATAGAATTCATGGCTTCTTTACCATGATTCTGTAGTCTTTCAAAGTTAATTTTTTTTTAACTGTCTTTTTTTCTTTTTTTTTTCTTTTTGAATTTTTCTTTTTCCCTTTTTCAACCAACATCTTATCAATCCCTTTTTTAAAAAAAAAAAAACATTTTTATTTTTCATTTTTAGAGTCATATTCTATCCCTTCATAGTAGTTACCCATATTTTTGGCTTATATATATAAGTTGTTCTCTCTTTAAAATTTTGAGATAGTTTCTTCTAACAGATCAAAATATACCCTAAATCTCTAGTATATGGTGTTTTCTATTCCCATGCCTGATCACATCCTCTCCCTTTTTTTTTCCTTTTTTAAAATCCTCTTCTTTCTTTTTTCAAACAACTTCTTATCAATTCCTTTTATAAAATTTTTTATAATTTCCATCTTTACAGTCATATTCCATCCCTTCATCATATCAACCCTTATTTTTGTACATATACAAGTTTTTCTTTCTTTAAAATTTTGGGAGGCACTTTCTTCTAAAAGACCAAAATACACCCCAAATCTAGTGTGTGGCACTGATCTATATACCAGCCTGATCATATTTGATCACATTCTGGTTTTTTTGTTGTTTTGTTTTGTTTGTTTTTGTTTTTATCTTTATCTTTTTCTTTTTTTTCTTTTTCTTTTTTCTCTCTTTCCCTTTCTTTTCCCACTGCTTCAGGTTTTTTTCTGATTTGTTTAGAGTATATTTTCTGGGGACGTTGTTACCCTGTTAGCATTTTGTTCTCTCATTAATCTATTCTCCTGTGCACAAAATGACAAGACGGAAAAAGTCACCTCAACAAAAAGAACAAGAGGTAGTACCGACTGCCAGGGACCTACTCAATACGGACATTAGTACGATGTCAGATCTAGAGTTCAGAATCATCACTTTAAAGATACTAGCTGGGCTTGAAAAAAATATGGAAGTTATTAGAGAAACCCTTTCTGGAGAAGTAAAAGAACTAAAATCCAACCAAGTAGAAATCAAAAAGGCTATTAATGAGGTGCAATCAAAAATGGGGGCGCTAACTGCTAGAATAAATGAGGCAGAAGAGAGAATCAGTAATATAGAAGATGAAATGATGGAAAATAAAGAAGCTGAGAAAAAGAGAGATAAACAACTACTGGATCACGAGGGCAGAATTCGAGAGATAAGCGATACCATAAGACGAAACAACATTAGAATAATTGGGATCCCAGAAGAAGAAGAAGAGAGAGAGGGGCAGAAGGTATAATGGAGCAAATTATAGCAGAGAACTTCCCTAATTTGGGGAAGGAAACAGGCATGAAAATCCAGGAAGCACACAGAACCCCTCTCAAAATCAATAAAAATAGGTCAACACCCCGACATCTAATAGTAAAACTTACGAGTCTCAGAGACAAAGAGAAAATCCTGAAAGCAGCTCGGGAGAAGAGATATGTAACCTACAAGGGTAGAAACATTAGATTGGCAACAGACCTATCCACAGAGACCTGGCAGGCCAGAAAGGACTGGCAGGATATATTCAGAGCACTAAATGAGAAAAATATGCAGCCAAGAATACTCTATCCAGCTAGGCTGTCATTGAAAATTGAAGGAGAGATAAAAAGCTTCCAGGACAAACAAAAACTAAAGGAATTTGCAAACACAAAACCAGCCCTACAGGAAATCTTGAAAGGGGTCCTCTAAGCAAAGAGAGAGCCTAAAAGCAACATAGACCAGAAAGGAACACAGACAATATACAGTAACAGTCACCTTACAGGCAATACAATGGCACTAAATTCCTATCTTTCAATAGTTACCCTGAATGTAAATGGGCTCAATGCCCCAATCAAAAGACACAGGCTATCAGACTGGATTAAAAAACAAGACCCATCGATATGCTGTCTGCAAGAGACTCATTTTCGACCCAAAGACAGCCCCAGATTGAAAGTGAGGGGGTGGAAAACCATTTACCATGCTAATGGACACCAAAAGAAAGCTGGGGTGGCAATCCTTATATCAGACAAATTAGATTTTAAACCAAAGACTGTAATAAGAGATGAGGAAGGACACTATATCATACTTAAAGGATCTATCCAACAAGAAGATCTAACAATTGTAAATATCTATGCCCCTAACATGGGAGCAGCCAATTATATAAGCCAATTAATAACAAAAGCAAAGAAACACATCGACAACAATACAATAATAGTGGGGGACTTCAACACCCCCCTCACTGAAATGGACAGATCATCTAAGCAAAAGATCAACAAGGAAATAAAGACTTTAAATGACACACTGGACCAAATGGACTTTACAGACATATTCAGAACATTCCACCCCAAAGCAACGGAATACACATTCTTCTCTAGTGCCCATGGAACATTCTCCAGAATAGATCACATCCTAGGTCATAAATCAGGTCTCAACCGGTACCAAAAGATTGGAATCATTCCCTGCCTATTTTCAGACCACAATGCTTTGAAACTAGAGCTCAATCACAAGAGGAAAGTTGGAAAGAACTCAAATACATGGAGGCTAAAGAGCATCCTACTGAGAACGAATGGGTCAACCAGGAAATTAAAGAAGAATTAAAAAAATACATGGAAACCAATGAAAATGAAAACACAACTATTCAAAACCTTTAGGATGCAGCAAAGGCAGTCCTAAGAGGAAAGTATAGAGCAATACAAGCCTTTCTCAAGAAGCAAGAAAGGTCTCAAGTACACAACCTAACCCTACACCTAAAGGAGCTGGAGAAAGAACAGCAAATCAAGCCTAAACCCAGCAGGAGAAGAGAAATAATAAAGATCAGAGCAGAAATCAATGAAATAGAAACTAAAAGAACAGTAGAACAGATCAACGAAACTAGGAGCTGGTTCTTTGAAAGAATTAACAAGATTGATAAACCCCTGGCCAGACTTATCAAAAAGAGAAGAGAAATGACCCACATCAACAAAATCATGAATGAAAGAGGAGAGATCACAACCAACACCAAAGAAATACAAACAATTATAAGAACATATTATGAGCAACTCTATGCCAGCAAATTAAATAACCTGGAAGAAATGGATGCATTCCTAGAGATGTACCAACTACCCAAACTGAACCAGGATGAAATAGAAAACCTGAACAGACCTATAACCACTAAGGAAATTGAAGCAGTCATCAAAAATCTCCCAACAAACAAAAGCCCAGGGCAAGATGGCTTCCCAGGGGAATTCTACCAACCATTTCAAGAAGAATTAATACCTATTCTTCTGAAACTGTTCCAAAAAATAGAAATGGAAGGAAAACTTCCAAACTCATTTTATGAGGCCAGCATTACCTTGATCCCAAAACCAGACAAAGACCCCATCAAAAAGGAGAATTACAGACCAATATCCCTGATGAACATGGATGCAAAAATTCTCACCAAAATACTAGCCAATAGGATCCAACAGTACATTCAAAGGATTATTCACCACGACCAAGTGGGATTTATCCCTGGGCTGCAAGGTGGTTCAACATCCGTAAATCAGTCAACGTGATACAATACATTAACAAAAGAAAGAACAAGAATCATATGATCCTCTCAGTAGATGCAGAAAAAGCATTTGACAAAGTATAGCATCCTTTCTTGATCAAAACTCTTCAGAGTATAGGGATAGAGGGTACATACCTCAATATCATAAAAGCCATCTATGAAAAACCCACAGTGAATATCATTCTCAATGGGGAAAAACTGAGAGCTTTCCCCCTAAGGTCAGGAACGCGGCAGGGATGTCCACTATCACCACTGCTATTCAACATAGTATTGGAAGTCCTAGCCACAGCAATCAGACAACAAAAAGAAATCAAAGGCATCCAAATTGGCAAGGAAGAAGTCAAACTCTCACTCTTGGAGATGATATGATACTTTATGTGGAAAACCCCAAAGACTCCACTCCAAAACTGCTAGAACTCATACAGGAATTCAGTAAAGTGGCAGGATATAAAATCAATGCACAGAAGTCAGTGGCATTCCTATACACCAACAACAAGACAGAAGAAAGAGAAATTAAGGAGTCGATCCCATTTACAATTGCACCCAAAACCATAAGATACCTAGGAATAAATCTAACCAAAGAGACAAAGGATCTGTACTCAGAAAACTATAAAATACTCATGAAAGAAATTGAGGAAGACACAAAGAAATGGAAAAACATTCCGTGCTCATGGATTGGAAGAACAAATATTGTGAAGATGTCAATGCTACCTGGAGCAATCTACACATTCAATGCAATCCCCATCAAAACACCATCCACTTTTTTCAAAGAAATGGAACAAATTATCCTAAAATTTGTATGGAACCAGAAAAGACCCCGCATAGCCAGAGGAATGTTGAAAAAGAAAAGCAAAGCCGGCGGCATCACAATCCCGGACTTCCAGCTCTATTACAAAGCTGTCATCATCAAGACAGCATGGTACTGGCACAAAAACAGACACATAGATCAGTGGAACAGAATAGAGAGCCCAGAAATGGACCCTCAACTCTATGGTCAACTCATCTTTGACAAAGCAGGAAAGAATGTTCAATGGAACAAAGACAGTCTCTTCAACAAATGGGGTTGGGAAAATTGGATAGCCACATGCAGAAGAATGAAACTGGACCATTTCCTTCCACCACACACAAAAATAGACTCCAAATGGTTGGAAGACCTCAATGTGAGACAGGAGTCCATCAAAATCCTAAAGGAGAACACAGGCAGCAACCTCTTTGACCTCAGCCGAAGCAACTTCTTCCTAGAAACATCGCCAAAGGCAAGGGAGGCAAGGGCAAAAATGAACTATTGGGACTTCATCAAGATAAAAAGCTTTTGCAAAGCAAAGGAAACAGTCAACAAAACCAAAAGACAACCGACAGAATGGGAGAAGATATTTGCAAATGACATATCAGATAAAGGGCTAGTATCCAAAATCTATAAAGAACTCATCAAACTCAACACCCAAAGAACAAAGAATCCAATCAAGAAATGGGCAGAAGACATGAACAGACATTTGTCCAAAGAAGACATCCAAATGGCCAACAGACACATGAAAAAGTGCTCAATATCACTCGGCATCAGGGAAATCCAAATCAAAACCTCAATGAGATACCACCTCACACCAGTCAGAATGGCTAAAATTAACAAGTCAGGAAATGACAGATGTTGGCGGGGATGCGGAGAAAGGGGAACCCTCCTACACTGTTGGTGGGAATGCAAGCTGGTGCAGCCACTCTGGAAAACAGTATGGAGGTTCCTCAAAAAGTTGAAAATAGAGCTACCATATGATTCAGCAATTGCACTACTGGGTATTTACCCCAAAGATACAAAAGTAGAGATCCGAAGGGGTACATGCACCCCGATGTTTATAGCAGCAATGTCCACAATAGCCAAACTGTGGAAAGAGCCAAGATGTCCATCAACAGATGAATGGATAAAGAAGAGGTGGTATATATATACAATGGAATATTATGCAGCCATCAAAAGGAATGAGATCTTGCCATTTGCAACGACGTGGATGGAACTGGAGGGTATTATGTTGAGTGAAATAAGTCAAACAGAGAAAGACATGTATCATATGATCTCACTGATATGAGGAATTCTTAATCTCAGGAAACAAACTGAGGGTTGCTGGAGTGGGGGGTGGGGTGGGAAGGATGGGGTGACTGGGTGATAGACACTGGGGAGGGTATGTGCTCTGGTAAGCGCTGTGAATTGTGCAAGACTGTTGAATCTCAGATCTGTACCTCTGAAACAAATAATGTAATATATGTTAAGAAAAATAAAAAAGAAGAAGAAGAAGGTAGCGGGAGGGGAAGAATGAAGCGGGGGAAATCGGAGGGGTAGATGAACCATGAGAGACGATGGACTCTGAAAAACAAACAGGGTTCTAGAGGGGAGGGGGGTGGGAGGATGGGTTAGCCTGGTGGTGGGTATTGAGGAGGGCACATTCTGCATGGAGCACTGGGTGTTATGCACAAACAATGAATCATGGAACACTTCATCTAAAACTAATGATGGAATGTATGGGGATTAACATAAGAATAAAAAAAAATAATAATAATAAGTATTCCCATACAGGTTTATGTGTGAACATAAGTTTTCATTTCTATAGAACAAATGCCCAGAAGTGCAAATGCTAAGTTGTAGGTGAGTTGCATGTTGCATTTTAAGAAACTGTCAGTTTCCCAGAGTGCCTGTACCATTTGACATTCCCACCAGTAATACATGAATGATCCAGTTTCTCTGCATCCTCAACAGCATTTGGTGTTGTCACTATTTTTTATTTTAGCCATTCTCATAGATATGTGGTGATATCTTATTGTGGTTTTAATTTTCATTTCCCTAATGGGTAATGATGTTGAACTTCTCTTCAAGTGCTTATTTGCCATCTGCATATCTTCTTCAGTACAATGTCTCTTTATACCTTTTGCCTATATTTTATTTGGACTGTTTGCTTTTTTACTGTTGAGTTTTGGGAGTTGTTTTATACTCATATATATTTTTATGTATTATAAAAATATATTTTATATATAAAACATATATATATATATATTTTTTTTGTCAGTTATGTGGTTCACAAGTGTTTTCTCCCAGTGTATAGCTTGTTTTACATCCTCTTATCAGACTCTTTCACAGAGCAAAAGTTTTTAATTTTGGTGAAGGGCCATTTATTGATTTTTCCTTTTGTGGATCATGCTTTTAGCATTGTCTAAGAATTCTTGGCCTAGCCGTAGATCCCAAAGATCTTCTGCCATGCTTTTTTCTAAAAACTTTATAATTTTACATTTCATATTTAAGTCTGTAATCCATTTAAATACATGTTCATATAAGGTGTGAGACTGAAGTCAAAGTTCATTTTTTTGCAGGTGGGGGTCCAACTGCTCTAGAACCATTTACAAAAAAGGCTATTGTTCCTTCAATGGATTGCTTTTGTACTTTTGTCAAAAATCACTTGAGCATATTTTTGTGGGCCTATTACTGAGTTCTCTGCTCTTTTCCACTGATCTATGTGTCTATCCGTTCCCAATATCACAGTCTTTATTGCTGTACCTATACAATAAGTTTTGAAACCAAGTAGACTGATTCCTCCCATTTTATTCTTCTTTTTTCAAAATTGTTTTAGCTAGTCTACTTCCTTTGCCTTTTCATATACATTTTAGAATAATTTGTCTATATCCACAATTTTTGCTGGGCTCTTGATAGAAATCATATTAAACCTATATATCAGTTTGGGTAGAATTAGCACATTTACTTTGTTGACTCTTCCAAGCCATGACCAAAGTACATCTTTCAATTTGTCTAGATCTTCTTTGATTTCTTTCATTAATATTACATTGTTTTCAGCATCCAAGTCCTGTACATTTTTGTTAGATTGACACCTAAACCTTTCTTCCTTTTTTGAGCAATTGTAAATAACACCACATTTTAAATTTTGGTGCCTACATGTCTATTGCTAGTATATAGAAATACAATTGATTTTTGTATGTTTATCTTGTATCCTATGACCTTGCTGAACTTAACAGTTTTAGGAGCATTTTTGTATATCCTTTAGGATTTTCTATGTGGACAATCATGTCACCTATAGATAAGGACAGCTTATTACGCTTCATACTTGATAAATCATAATTCTGGGCATAATGTTGACTTGGAGATGCAATGTGACCTCTTTTTTTTTTTAGTAATGTCTCTGTATTCCTAAAGTGTAATACTTGTCAGATTTCTTTATCAACACAGAAAAGGATCATTGCAAGCTTGACTCTGCTGGCACATGGTTTGAGAATCTGTCTTGATTTAGCATTAGAGTGGTAATCCAGAGAGACTTTCATTGGAAACCTACATGAATTTTATTCAATAATAAGTTTTATATTTAGATTTTATATTCTCTTTTAAATACCACTATAGAAAATAAACAAAATAATATAAAGCAATTGCTCCAAAATACTAGTCTGCACACTTCTCATTCCATATAATCAAATTTTCACTAATCCATGATGAGAGGAGAAAAATAACAAGGTACTGAGCTTTACATAACACTAATTTATCTAGTTTTGAAGGATGATCTTTTATGAGATTATGTCCTGACTGATTTTTTTGGCATTAAAATTCTCTTTCTTTTGTGAAATAATGATGATGGTTGACGTCAATTTTTATTATTTTGAATATACTTGGCAAAATCAAAATTTCCAACTTTATGTCTACACTGAAAATTTAAATTAAAATGGAATTTTTTAAGGCCTTAGAAATTAAGAAGTCTAAATACCCTATTATCATCATAAAGCAGACATTACCACTTTATTATTCATGAGGTATTAAACATATCATATATATATTATATAGATAGATCAATAAGCTGTTGCTCTATCAACCGAAATACCTCCAAGTTGTAAAAACTAAATAAAAATATTGAGTTTAGTCTAGAAGTGAAGATGCTCAGTGCATCTCTAGGCCAGACATAGAATTCTTCTTCTGCTTGACCAATACTCTCACTGGTGATGATCAGAAAAGCTGGACAAAATATAGAAAGCATCTACTTGAAGGCATCAGAAAGCTAACAAGGTTGGATAAGAACTACTAAAATCCAAGAGAAGACAGGGATCTTGGCATCTGGGGTTATTTGCCTTTGTGACATTTGTCAGCTGAAAGACTGAGTGGTGCTTTTTGACAGCTTTGATTTAAGAGGCAGACAAAGGTTGGAGTTCAGGACCCACTAAGGGAAAGGTCCTGATAAACCCCCACTTTGGGACAGTACATTAAAGGATGGTACCCTAGGAATAAGGGGAAACTAGAGCATAACAGCCCTTACTCAAACTGCAACCCAGCTCCCAGTTATATAGGTGGCCCATGACAACCTTAGTCTCTGAAATTGGTTAAGGTGATCCAAGATGGTAGTGCTTATAGACACCTGATCAAAACAAATGCAACTCTTTTCTAGGGAAACATAACATCCTAGGACTTGCTCAAATAAAATGTCCAGCACACACTCATAGATAACCAGGCACATCAAGGGATAAGACAACCTGAATGAAGACCAGTTAGAAATCATAAGCAGTAAAATTAGATCTGTAGAGGTTCTGGATATTGGAACTAACAGATATAGATATACTTACTATAAGCAAATAAATAAAATTTAAGATAGAAAATTCAGCAGAGGGGCACCTGGGTAGCTCAGCTGATTGAGCATCAGCCTTCAGCTTGGGTCATGATCCCAGGGTCCTTGGATCAATCCCCATGTTGGGCTCCCTGCTCAGCGGAGAGCCTGCTTCTCCCTCTCCCTCTGTCCCTCACACACTCTCTCTCTCAAATAAATAAATAAAATCTTTTTAAAAATTCAGCAGAAAACTGAAAACTATATAGAAATGACATAGAATATTTTTTTTAAAGAAGTATCCAGAAACTTTAGAATTGAAAAAGTACAATAACTGAAATTAACAATTCAGTTAATTCAGTGGGTGGGTTTAACATCAGATTTGACACAGCTGAGGAGAGAATTACTGTAAGATAGGATAGAAGAAAATATCCAGAGTGAAGCATGGAGAGACAAGTAGATGAAAAGTACAGAAGAGAGGATAAGTACCAGAGGACTTGGTGGAAAAAAATCTAACACACATTTCACTGAAGTTCCAGAAGGAAAGGAAAAAGGAAGTAGATCAGAAGTATATAGGGATTATAGCTGAGGATTTTCTAAGCTGATTGAAGACCTTGGCATAGCCCAGATCATTTAAAAAACAGAGCTTGAAGCAAATGCTTATTTGTCGTAACACTTTCCTGGGGAGTGTAATCCCATAGGAGCAGAAGGTAAAAGTGGAGTGAGACAAAGAAGGAAATGGTACAAATAAAAGGAATGTGTTTTGTAAACCCGGCCATAAACTTGTGCCAAGTTCGTCATTTAGTCTCACAAGGACTCTTCATATATATGCAACTGTTATTCCAACAATCTGTTTAGGAAAATGGGAGAGAAAATTATCAATCACTTCTCCTCTTGCATTGGATAGAGTCCCCCACTCAGGTGCTAACTCCTGAACTTCAGGGTTGTGTATGCGTGAGTGCCAAGTGAGTACCATGGTATGTCATGCCTCAGCCACACTGGGAAGACCCAGGGCAGGAGATGAAAGTACATAGGAATGCATGTGGTGAGATGCTGGCAGATGGAGCTCAGTGTGACAAGGGACTGGGAATGGTCACCAAGAGGGCAGGGGTGAGGATGGGACTCAGGGCTGTGACCTGAATCTGTGGAAATGTTAGTACATGGATCATAGTGACACACAAAATAACTCTTGTACAGACATCAGCCAACCAAGTCAAGAAGCTCTGCAAAACCCAAGCAGGATTGGAAAAATAAAGGCCACCTAGGCACATTGGAGTAGAACTGCCAAAACTCAAGAAAAAGAGAAAATCTTAAAAGCAATCAGAAAAAGAAGGCAGATCATCTTAAAAATGAAGACCTAAAACGATAGTCTACTTTTTAATAGACATAATGACAGCCAGAAGGCAATGAAATGGCACCTTCAATTCGCTGAAAGAAAATAACTGCCATACCCAGCAATCGCACTACTGGGTATTTACCCAAAGGATACAAAAATACTAATTCAAAGGGATACATGCACCCCAGTGCTAACAGCAGCATTACCTACAATAGCCAAATTATGGAAATAGCCCAAGAGTCCATTGACTGATGAATGGATAAAGAAGACATGGTATATACCATACAATGGAATATTACTCAGCCATCAAAAAGAATGAAATCTTGCCATTTGCAATGACACGGATGGAGCTACAGTGTGTGATGCTAAGTGAAATAAGTCAGTCAAAGAAAGACAAATACTATATGATTTCACTCGTGGAATTTAAGAAATGAATGAGCAAAGGGAAAAAGAGAGGCAAACCGAAAAACAGACTGTGGGGGCATCTGGGTGGCTCACTGGTTAAGTGTCCGACTCTTGATTTTGGCTCAGGTTGCAATCTCAGGGTTGTGAGATCGAGCCCGCCTTGGGCTCCATGCTTAGCGCAGAGTCTGCTTGAGATTATCCCTCTCCCTCTACCCCACACCCCGCTTGCATGAGCCAAATAAATAAATAAATAAATAAATAAATAAATAAAATCTTAAAAAAAAAGGAAAAAAACAGACTGTTAACTATAGAGAACAAACTGATAGTTACCAGGGGAGAGGTGGGTGGGGGGATGGGGGAAATAGGTGATGGGGATTAAGGAGGGCACTTGTCATCATGAGCACCAGGTGTTGTATGGAAATGTTGAATCACTAAATTCTACACCTGAAACTAATATTACACTGTGTTAACCAACTGGAATTTAAATAAAAACTTAAAAAAAAGAGGAAATTAACTGCCATAGCTACTTGGTAAAATCTATCAAGAGTGAAAAGGCCCTTTAGAAAGGAAATAGAAATGAAGACATTTTCAAGAAAAAAAAATTAAGCAAGAGGTCATCACCAGCAAGGCCATAGTATGAGTATTACAGGGTACACTTCAGGCAAAAAGAAAATGAATCAGTGTAGAAAGTCAGGGACAGAAGGAATGAGGAATAATAAAAACAATGGTATTAGTAAATCTAAATGTGTATTTATTATATAAAACAAAAATAATGTCTTACACAGTTTAAAATATTTATAGAGTTAAATATAAGACCACAATGGTACATAATTTGGGAGGGAGGTATATGGGTTTGCACTGTTCCAGAAACCTCCTGTTGTATTGGGAATGAGTAAAAGTGCCATTACTATTAAAATTTGGCAAGCTAAAAACTGCATGTTATAATATCTAAGGCAACCCCAAAAGAGGAGCGAAATGTGTAACCTCTCATTGAATAGAGATTAAAAGTAGAATTAAAAAAAAAATCAATCAATCCAAAAGAGGTCAAAATAGAGAGAAAAAGGAACAGAGAGCAGAGCAAATATACATCATGTAGTAATTACAAATATAGAATGACATAATCAAATATATCAATGATTACAGTCAATATAAAGCAATGAAATGCTCCAACTCAAACACTAAAAATGACAGGTTAATTTAAAAAATAAACCCCAGGGAAGAGAGTTTAGAGTTCCTCTTCTCCAAGTTGTCTATAACATGAAACTAACTGCATAGAGACACTCAGCTTTGGTTTGAACTTGTAAACAGCAGGAATCTCACTACATAGCTACGTCCCACTCCAGATCATTTCTTTTCTTTTCTTTTCCTTTTTAAGATTTTATTTATTTGTTTCACAGAGAGAGAACGACCTAGAGAGGGAACACAAGCAGGGAGGAGCGGGAAAGGGAGAAGCAGGTTCTCCGCTGAGCAGGGAGCCCAATGCGGGGCTCCATCCCAGGATGCTGGGATCATGACCTGAGCCGAAGGCAGATGCTTAACTGACTGAGCCACCCAGGCGCCCCTAGATCATTCTTTTCTAATATAGATTCTTTACCTCCAATATTAGAGTCCTTTCCTTATTGAGCCAAAAAGTTTATCCTAGTTGTACTTTATGGAGTTATAGACAATACGTCTGTCTCTAATTCCAGCTGATAGTCCTCCAAATATATGAATATGGCTACCTCCTTTTTCCTCTTACGCACTCCAGGTTCTTTTTACTAACGTTTTACATGACCTTCACTATCTTTCTATATTATTTATGAAGACAGCCTTCTTCAGATTTGAGTCATTGATCCAGCTTGTCAAATTATTTTTGGATTCTGCTGCAGCTACCCATCATACTGACACTTTCTTCAATTTTGTATCATTGGGAAATGATCCAAAAACACGATTTTTGTTCATTTTGTTTTCATTTTGTTCACTGAGAAAAATATTGAAAAAAAGAAAAAGAAAAATACTGAATAGAGCACATTTGATGACAGTGCTTCAAAGAAGGCACTGGAGAACTTTCTCTAAGTTGACCTAAATTGACCTGATTAATGGATTACAGTCAAGGTCAACTTGATTCATTAATCAGCCTTCTGAAGGTCTGAGCATTTAAACATTAATGACAAATATAAATCAATAATAGCAACAACGAGTATAAATCAATAGCCAGCTCACATTTGTCCAATTTGTGTACAAAGCATGAGAGGCTTTGTTGGAACATCTTGCTGAAATTCAGACACCCTGGGTCTACTTATCAGACTAGACCTAACAATCTCAGTGGTAATAGTAAATCTCATTTCCATTTGTTCATAGGGACAGAGTTGCAACTATAAAATGCAAGCCTACAGATTTAGGTTATTTTAGTGCAATAATCCAGCCCCTCATCTATCTATAGGCACTGAAACTACTGGGCATCACTTTTCTAAAAAGATGCCACATTGGAATGTAGTGGACCTTTGAATCCCTGGAGAATCTCAAGTGGTCCCCAAAGCATGCATAATAAATAAGTAAAACTAGTGAGAGTCTTCAGAGAGCTCAGGGGCCATTACAAAAAATGTCAAGCTAGACAAAATTCTCCTAGCCTCCAAAAAGTTAAAAAGAGGTCCATCTGAGGCTCAGAGGGCACCGGTCTCAGAATCTAGGTGAAGAAGCTCTCTGGGGCATTTGATTTATAGTGATACCCAAACTCTGAGGTCCTTCTTAATGAATTGGAATCACGGCAATGGACTCCTTTCCTAGGGGATCTGTTTTCTGCTGTACTTAACAAAAATCCTGACTCAACTGGCTTAAACAATAAAGAAATTCATTATTTCACTAAATCAAACTCCAAAAGGCATGGCAGCCTTCAGAGTTGGTGGATTCCTTAGTGAAAGTCTGTCATTGGTAACCCAAGAATATTTCCATCACCCCACTTTGGAAGAGAAATAGAATTACTACAATTGACTAGACCATTACTTAGCTGGGTTTGAATATATATGGGTGAATCAGCCAGTGTCTGTCACAGGGTTTTTGAATCCTTTTTTTTCTATATTCCCCATGCTGTATCTTTCTTTCTTTCTTTTTCTTTTTTTTTTTTTTAAAGATTTTATTTATTTATTTGAGAGAGAGCGCACGAGTGAGGGGGAGGGGCAGAGGGAGAGAGACGAGCAGGGACCCCAATGCTGGGCTCAATCCCAGGACCCCAAGATCATGACCCAAGTTAAATGCTCAACCGACTGAGCCACCCAGGCACCCCTCTGCTATACCTTTCATCCCTGAGACTTACTCATTCCTTAATTGGAACCCATTCCCCTTCACCCATTCTGCCCACCTCCCACCCATTGACTTCTGAATGTGGAATAGAACTCCTAGTTCTAAGTCAAAGTCTCCTGACTTTTAAATTACAGCAATAAAATTGAAGTTAAGGGTGTAAACTGACTGACCTGAGAACATCTAACAGGATGTAATTTTACCCTCAGCTCATACCTATATACAATCCCCAGAGATCCTCCAACACGACAGTAACACAGTTCTTGAACTCTAACACAGGCCTGGGGTAGGTAAGGTGTGGTGGGAGAGCATTAGTTTCACAGAGAGGATGTTTGAGAAGAAGCCTTTCTTTTCTTTTGGAAGCTTGTGGTGGAGAATCTACCAGAGGGGAAGGATAGCTAGGCTAATTTTAATCAACCTAGCCTAATTTTAACAAATGGTAAACTATAAGCCTTTGATTCTATATTTCATTATTCATTCAGTAATGGATTTAGTGAGAAGAAGCTAGAACTAATGAATAAACTGAGGAATGGGTGTTGATTTCATTCATGTGTGCTATCCTCACATTTGATCATGAATACATAAGAGCTAAATACACAATATGGGCAACAATATTTTCCTTAATTTATTTCTTGCTTTTTGAGGTGTTTTTGAAATAGGGAAATATTTTTGATAGTCCAATTTATCACATACTAAAATTTACAATGTATGCAAGAAAGAAATTATTAGATGAAATACTTAAAATGAAACACTGATTTCACCACGGAATGATTTCAACATTCTTAGACATGTACATTTGTCTCAGTCATGTGGATTGCTCTTTCAAAGAGAAGAGGATTGAAAAGAAAAGAATTTCATTTCTAGAGTAAGATAAGGGTGTAACTTCTGTTGACTAAGAATAAAAATTGCCTTGAATTAAAGCAAACTTTATTCAAGCCACATATTTTCTGTCTAGTTCTACCTTTGGGTAGCATATAAATTTCTAAGAAGTAGACAGAGAGAGTGACAGATTTGCATACAAATTTAGATATCCAATGCAGGAAAGCTATCTTAGGAGCTGACAAAACATATTTGAATAATGGAAGCCTGAAAAGCTTGAAAGCTTGAAAAGACCATGTATCTGATGCTTGCATTGTGTTCTATAAATAATGGCAAGTTATTTTTTTGCATATTAATATTTTAATCCAAATATTTCAATGAAACTTTGAGACTCACTCAGGCTCCTGTGTATTAATTTAGCTGACTAACCCTTGCAACTTCATAATTCATTAATTTGTTCAACATATTTGATATGTGCCCAACAACCACTGCTCCTGGCATTGGGGATATAGTTTAATAAGATGGGTACACTCCTTGCCCTTGAGGAGATTACATTCTTGGGGGGGAGGTAGGACATAACTAAGCAGATGAATGAACAAGATAATTTCAAATAGTAATAAGAAAATGGGACAGGATGATAAGATAGAGAGTGATGTAGGAATACAAGATGAGGTGGTCAAAGATGGCCTTGGCAGAGGTGATCTTTGAACTGAGACAGAAATGATGCAAGAGAGGCATCCATGTGCACAAAATCTTCATTCATCCAATATGAATAAGATACAGAAAGGACTACTGCCGCATTTGCACAATGCCTTATTCCTTATCACTGGTAGTACTTAAAAACTTGTTTCATTGAAAAACTGTCACATTTCTAATCAAGTGCTTATAATTGTAGATGTTAATCTGTCAAAGAAAACATGAATGAGTTTAGCACTTGCCTCAAGATGCTATAGTCTGTCTGATGTCTGGACTGGGAAGTCACTGAGGACCAAAGGAAGAAGCGTAACTTGCTAACTTCTTTTTCCAGTTTTACTGGTCAGTTTCAATTACAATAGCCTCATGAAATGCTCTTAGTGCAAACGTGAGTATCCTTGGCTGCTTTCTTGTTGTTTGATTTTAAGTTGGGATATAAGTTATTTAACAACACAAAAAAGTGGACAGTTGCTTTCGCAGGCCTGAGACACATCTTCCTTAAATATATCCATGTGTTCTCACTGTAACTGTGAAATGGTGGAGAGAGTCAAACACAGAAGTGCAACATGCTGTTGTCCAAAATATGCCAGTTGGTAACCTTTCACAAAAACGTATATACCAAGGGGGCGCCTGGGTGGCTCAGTTGGTTAAGCATCCAGCTCTTGATTTCAGCTCAGGTCATGATCTCGGGGTCCTGGGATGAAGCCCTGCATCCAGTTCTGTGTTCAGTGGGGAGTCTGCTTGAGATTCTCTCCCTTTCCCTCTCCCTCTGCCCCTTCCCCCACTCATGCTCTCTCTCTTTCTCAAATAAATAAATAAATCTTAAAAAAATATGGATATACCGGGCGCCTGGGTGGCTCAGTTGGTTAAGCGACTGCCTTCGGCTCAGGTCATGATCCTGGAGTCCCTGGATCGAGTCCCGCATCGGGCTCCCTGCTCGGCAGGGAGTCTGCTTCTCCCTCTCCCACTCCCCGTTTGTGTTCCCTCTCTCACTGTGTCTTTCTCTGTCAAATAAATAAAATCTTTAAAAAAAAAAATATGGATATACCAAGACGCCTTCCTGCTTCTAAGTCTTTCTCTAATGTTACCTTAAAACAAAACCTTAAAGCAATGTCAGGAAATAGCATGTTTTTATAAATGTTTATAATGGTTCAAAAAGTATGAAGTGGCTCATTTTGAACACAATGTTATTTATACCATCTCAAAAGATGGGAATTTTTCTAAGAGGATTGTGCTTTCTGAAAATTCATGACTTAACTCTTGCAGTTACAAGATTGTAAAGGGAAGCAAAATTCACATAAAAGAAAGGAGATGCAGGATGCTTGGGTGGCTCAGTTGGTTAAGGATCTGCCTTTGGCTCAAGTCATGATCTCAGGGCCTTGGGATCAAGCCCTGAGTGGGGGTTTGCTTGTCTCTCTCCCTCTGCCCCTCCCCCTGTTATGCTCTTTCTCTGCCTCAAATAAATAAATAAAATCTAAAAAAGAGAGAGAGAGGAGATGCCACATGACCTGGCATATCTAGGACAGTTAGTAAAGGAAAGGAAAAAATTAATGAGGATGATTGGGACATGGGAGGAGTTTCAAAAGAGAATAAGTTAACCATCAAAGGATTAAAAAAGGCCTCATGAAAAATCTGGTTACACCTTTAATATTTTTGCACAAATACTCATGCTGTGAAAGTCCATTACGAAGGATGGCATCTCCACTATCCTATAAAAATCAATGCTAGATTTCTTCTTCATTCCATTATCCAATGCTTAGCTGAAATTATTTAAATTTTGTTCAATATAAGATAATTTTTGGGGGGCGCCTGAGTGGCTCAGTTGGTTAAGCATCTGCCTTCGTCTCAGGTCATGATCCTGGAGTCCCGGGATCGAGTCCCGCATCGGGCTTCCTGCTCAGCAGGGAGTCTGCTTCTCCCTCTGACCCTCCTCCCTCTCATGCTCTCTGTCTCCCATTCTCTCTCTCTCAAATAAATAAATAAAATCTTAAAAAAAAAAGATAATTTTTTTACACTGTTTAGTTTTGTGTTTCAGGATAAATTTCCAATTAAGCTTTTTTTTTCAAAATTTCTATGAAATTTTCCCCCATTCAAACTTATCTCACAGTGGAGACCTTTTTCTAGTACTAGTTATCCCTGATTACTGAATACCTATGCTTCTTACAAAGACTCCCACTCCATAACTGAGTTCTCATTTGGATGAGAATGGTTCTCTCTTAACAATTAGAAAGTAACTAATATATCTGTCACATAAGTAATCAAGGGGTAGGCGAAGGGGCTAGTGTGCTAACACTGCCATTCTTTATGCTATTTTATATCCTAATAAATCTCAACACAGCCACTGGCTCCCAGTGATTGCCCCTGGTGTCAGGGGCTGCCAGGACCCCACAGACCCAGAAGAGGAAGCTGTGCATTGACTAAAGGAAAGTGCCATTTTCTTGTCTTTATTGCAAGCATCTCTGTTTCATAGATTTATATGGAGGCTGAGAAACACAACTCCTTCCTGTATTTTTAATCTCCTTGCTATCTTTTGTTTTCTCCTAGTTTAACCAACAGTTATATAACACTAGCCACATGTTTGCTTTAACTCATTTAATCCTCAAAACTGCTATACAGGGTTGGTATTCTTGTTATTACACGCACTTTTTATTTTTTTTTAAGATTTTATTTACTTATTTGAGACAGAGAGAGTAAGTAAGAGAGGGAACACAAGCAGGGGGAGTGGGAGAGGGAGAAGCAGGCCTCCCGCCGAGCAGGGAGCCTGATATGGGGCTCGATCCCAGGACCCTGAGATCATGACCCGAGCCGAAGGCAGTCGCTCAACCAACTGAGCCACCCAGGCGCCCCAGACAAGGAATTTAAAATAACAGTGACATATATGTTAAAGGACTGGGTAGAAAAGACAGATAAGATGTGGGCAGGGAATTTCACCTCGGAAATGGAAACTATAGAAAAGATGCAAATGTAAGTGCTAGAACCAAAAGACAATATTAAACAAAGATTTCATTAGTTGGGCTTCATAGCAGACTTGACAGAGTAGAGGAAAGATCAGTGAATATG
This sequence comes from Neomonachus schauinslandi, assembly GCF_002201575.2. Taxonomy (NCBI): domain Eukaryota; kingdom Metazoa; phylum Chordata; class Mammalia; order Carnivora; family Phocidae; genus Neomonachus; species Neomonachus schauinslandi. Next base: position 26,501,865 of record NC_058415.1, read on the forward strand.
AATACTAATTATCCAAACTGAAATGTAATGAGAAAAACAAGTGTAAAAACTGAACAAATCCTCTGAGACCTGCGGGTCATAATCAAATCATCTAATACACATACAATTGAAGTCCAAGAGGCAGACAGGAAGAATGGAGCAGAATAAATACTTGAACAGATAATGGCCAAGACTCTCCCAAATTGGCAGGGGTTGGGGAGCAAGTCACAGATCCAGAATCTTAAATAGGGCATAATGACCAGAATTTTTTTTTTAAAGATTTTATTTATTTATTTGAGAGAGAGAGAATGAGAGAGAGCACATGAGAGGGGGGAGGGTCAGAGGGAGAAGCAGACTCCCTTCAGAGCAGGGAGCCCGATGCGGGACTCGATCCCGGGACTCCAGGATCATGACCTGAGCCGAAGGCAGTTGCTTAACCAACTGAGCCACCCAGGCGCCCAATGACCAGAATTTTTGCTGACTTACCAGAAGGTATGAAAGCCAGAAGACAATGAAACAACATATTAAAATGCTAAAAGAAAAAGAAAAAGAAAAGAAAAGAAAAGAAAAAACCAATCTGTGAACCTAGAACTCTCTATCAGTAAAAATATTCTTCAAAAATTACAGTTAAAATAAACAACTTTACAAAAAAAACCTTAAAGAACTTATCTCCAGCCAGTGTTATAAGAAATACTAGAAGTTCTTTAAGTGTGAAGGGAAATGATACCAGAGGGAAGCTCAAATCTGTAGGAAGGAATTAAGAGAATCAGAAAGAGTAAATGTGTAATTTAAATAAAAAGTTTAAAAAAAGAAAGAATAAAAGTGTATATAAATGTGTAAAAAAACCTCATCTATTTATCTGTGTCACACTTTTGTTAATTTCTAGAAAATATTGATTTTTAAAGCAAAAATAATAACAATGTATCATATTGTGGGATTTATATACATTATTATAATACCTGATAAGAGGATAAAAGGATACATTGTAGGAGGGAGCTGAATTGAATTATACTATTATAGATTCTTACATTGTTTGTGAAGTTGTTTGATGTTGTGTGAAGGTAGACATAGGTTAAAGACAAGTATTATGAGTTCTAGCAGTTTTGGGGTGGTCTTTTGGGTTTTCCACATAAAGTATCATATTGTCTGCAAAGGGTAAGAGTTTGACTTCTTCTTTGCCGATTCAGATACCTTTTATTTCTTTTTGTTGTCTGATTGCTGTGGCTAGGACTTCTAATACTATGTTGAATAGCAGTGGTGAGAGTGGACATCCTTGCCGTGTTCCTGACCTTAGGGGAAAAGCTCTCAGTTTTTCCCCATTAAGAATGATATTCGCTGTAGGTTTTTCATAGATGGCTTTTATGATACTGAGTTATGTACTCTCTATCCCGGTACTCTGAAGAGTTTTGATCAAGAAAGGATGCTGTACTTTGTCAAATGCTTTTTCTGCATCTACTGAGAGGATCATATGGTCTTGTTCTTTCTTTTATTAATGTATTGTATCACATTGCTTGATTTGTGGATGTTGAACCAACCTTGCAGCCCAGGGATAAATCCCACTTGGTCATGGTGAATAATCCTTTGAATGTACTGTTGGATCCTATTGGCTAGTATTTTGGTGAGAATTTTTACATCCATGTTCATCAAGGATATTGGGTCTGTAATTCTTTTTGATGGGGTCTTTGTCTGGTTTGGGGATCAAGGTAATGGTGGCCTCATAAAACAAGTTTGGAAGTTTTCCTTCCATTTCTATTTTTTGGAACAGTTTCAGAAGAATAGGTATTAATTCTTCTTTAAATGTTTGGTAGAATTCCCCTGGGAAGCCATACAGGAATTCAGTAAAGTAGCAGGATATAAAATCAATGCACAGAAATCAGTGGCATTCCTATACAACAACAAGACAGAAGAAAGAGAAATTAAGGAGTCATTCCCGTTTACAATTGCACCCAAAACCATAAGATACCTAGGAATAAATCTAACCAAAGGGGCAAAGGATCTGTACTCAGAAAACTATAAAATACTCATGAAAGAAATTGAGGAAGACACAAAGAAATGGAAAAACGTTCCATGCTCATGGATTGGAAGAACAAATATTGTGAAGATGTCAATGCTACCTAGAGCAATCTACACATTCAATGCAATCCCCATCAAAATACCATCCACTTTTTTCAAAGAAATGGAACAAATAATCCTAAAATTTGTATGGAACCAGAAAAGACCCCGAATAGCCAGAGGAATGTTGAAAAAGAAAAGCAAAGCTGGCGGCATCACAATCCCGGACTTCCAGCTCTATTACAAAGCTGTCATCAGCAAGACAGTATGGTACTGGCACAAAAACAGACACATAGATCAATGGAACAGAATAGAGAGCCCAGAAATGGACCCTCAACTCTATGGTCAACTCATCTTCGACAAAGCAGGAAAGAATGTCCAATGGAAAAAAGACAGTCTCTTCAACAAATGGGGTTGGGAAAATTGGACAGCCACATGCAGAAGAATGAAACTGGACCATTTCCTTCCACCACACACAAAAATAGACTCCAAATGGTTGGAAGACCTCAATGTGAGACAGGAGTCCATCAAAATCCTGAAGGAGAACACAGGCAGCAACCTCTTTGACCTCAGCCGCAGCAACTTCTTCCTAGAAACATCACCAAAGGCAAGGGAAGCAAGGGCAAAAATGAACTATTGGGACTTCATCAAGATAAAAAGCTTTTGCACAGCAAAAGAAACAGTCAACAAAACCAAAAGACAACCGACAGAATGGGAGAAGATATTTGCAAATGACATATAAGATAAAGGGCTAGTATCCAACATCTATAAAGAACTTCTTAAACTCAACACCCAAAGAACAAATGATCCAATCAAGAAATGGGCAGAAGACATGAACAGACATTTTTCCAAAGAAGACATCCAAATGGCCAACAGACACATGAAAAAGTGCTCAACATCGCTCGGCATCAGGAAAATCCAAATCAAAACCTCAATGAGATATCACCTCATACCAGTCAGAATGGCTAAAATTAACAAGTCAGGAAAGGACAGATGTTGGCGGGGATGCAGAGAAAGGGGAACCCTCCTCCACTGTTGGTGGGAATGCAAGCTGGTGCAACCACTCTGGAAAACAGTATGGAGGTTCCTCAAAAAGTTGAAAATAGAGCTACCATATGATCCAGCAATTGCACTACTGGGTATTTACCCCAAAGATACAAATGTAGGGATATGAAGGGGTACGTGCACCTTGATGTTTATAGCAGCAATGTCCACAATAGCCAAACTGTGGAAAGAGCCAAGATGTCCATCGACAGATGAATGGATAAAGAAGAGGTGGTATATATATACAATGGAATATTATGCAGCCATCAAAAGGAATGAAATCTTGCCATTTGCAACAATGTGGATAGAACTGGAGAGTGTTATGCTAAGCAAAATAAGTCAATCAGAGAAAGACATGTATCATATGACCTCACTGATATGAGGAATCCTTAATCTCAGGAAACAAACTGAAGGTTGCTGGAGTGAGTGGGGGGTGGGGTGGGAGGGATGGGGTGGCTGGGTGATAGACATTGGGGAGGGTATGTGCTATAGTGAGCACTGCGAATTGCGCAAGATGTTGAAGCACAGATCTGTACCTCTGAAACAAATAATGTATTATAAGTTAAAAAAAAAAAAGAAGAAGATAGCAGGAGGGGAATAATGAAGGGGGGAAATTGGAGGGGGAGATGAACCATGAGAGACAAATGACTCTGAAAAACAAACTGAGGGTTCTAGAGGGGAGGGGGGTGGGAGAATGGGTTAGCCTGGTGTTGGGTATTAAAGAGGGCACGTTCTGCATGGAGCACTAGGTGTTATATGCAAACAATGAATCATGGAACACTACATCAAAAACTAATGATGTAATGTATGGTGATTAACATAACATAAAAAAAAGAACACAGAAAAAAAAAAGACAAGTATTATAATCTCTAGGATAACAGTTATAGAAATAACGCAAAGAATTATATAAAGGAATTAGAGGGGATAAAATGGAATTCTAAACAACAAAACCAAACTGGATTAACCCAAAGCAAGGCAGGAAAGGGGTGCCTGGCTGGCTCAGTGGGAAGAGCATGTGGCTCTTGGTCTCAGGGTCATGAATTTGAGCCCCACATTGGGTGTAGAGATTGCTTAAGTAAATAAATAAATAAACTTTAAAAAAAGGCAGGAAAAAACCGGAGGAACAAAGAAAACATGGGACAAATAGAAAACCAACTACAATAATTACATTGTAATTATTTGCACTGAATATAAAACCTAAATACTCCAATTAAAAGGTAAAGATGAACATAGTAGATTTTCAAAAATGTACCAGAACTGCTACTAGACTGTAAATTCATAAACACACCAATCCCATTCTTAGGTATTTATTTAAGAGAAATGAAAAATGTATGTCTGCAAACAAATATATGCTGTAATGTTTGTGGTAACCTTATTCATAATAGCAAAAACTGGAAACAACCCAGATGTTCGCCAGCAGGAGAGAGGATAAAGACCTTGTGGCAAGGCCATAGAGTGGAATACCACTGAGCCGTAAGAAAGGATTGACCTATCGGTACATGTAGCAACATGGATCCATCTCAAAGAAGACAAACACAAAAAAGTACATACTATAGGATTTCTTTGATATGACGTTCTAGCAGCAGCAAATGTTATCTATTGTGATGGAAATAAAAATCATCTATATCTGGGGCTGAGTAGGAATTGACTGAGAGGGGCACAAAAGAACCTCCTGCCATGATGGAAATGTTCGGAGTCAATATGGTGTGGGCTGCACATGAGGTTATATGTGTATATGTATTGGTCAAATGATAGAGCAGACAGTTAGACATGAGCTGGAGGCAAGGATGGTGATAAATAAGTTACATGTTGTAAGCCCAGGGGCACAACATCCTGACTTTGTGGCTTCCAAGACCCAATATCCTGGCCTTGTGGCTTCCAAGACCCTGGGGCTAATAGACCAAGAGCCACAGGTGCAGAACATGTGCTCTCCTCTCTCACTTCTGCCCTAGGGTAACCCTAGACTCATTATAATGCATTTGCATTGTGGTTTTGGCCCCAACCCCCATGCTGCCATGATGGTTCCCATATAAATATTGTAGAGCCAAAAACTCCCCCTCCCAACCATGGGAGGAATCCCCCAAAGGATTGGAAGCAGCCTCCATTAGAGGTCACCCCATCCATGACCCAAGCAAAATATAAATTATAATTAATACAAATCAAGTTTTTAAGTAAAAATAATTATGTAAAGCTGAACCTTTTATTTAATTTCAAAAAATCAGTGCCCGCTGCTTTTAGGTCAAGGCAGAGGGGATAGAGATTTTTGGGGGGGGGGTTGTTTTTCTTTTCTTTCTTCTTCCCTTTTTTTTTTTTTTTAAGATTTTATGTATTTATTTGACAGAGAGACATAGCGAGAGAAGGAACACAAGCAGGGGGAGTGGGAGAGGGAGAAACAGGCTTCCTGCAGAGCAGGGAGCCCAATGTGGGGCTCGATCCCAGGACGCTGGGATCGTGACCTGAGCCGAAGGCAGACGCTTAACAACTAAGCCACCCAGGCACCCCTCTTCTTTTTTTTTTAAACTATCACTGCCTTTTAAAAAACTAGAATGGGTATATTGGTTATTGGTATATTTTGATTTTTATTTCTGAAATTTAGAAATTTACATTTTCTAGAAAAACTAATCATTGAAGGAAGAACAATATTTGCTGCTTTTAATCACAAGGCTAAAAAATAAAATAAAATAAAACCACAAAGCAGCCACTTCATTATCTGTCTTTGAGGTGGGGAGAGGGAGGTCCTCAGAGTAAATCAGCTGTCCCTAACTCCACTGTGATTTCAGAACCAAGTAGGAAACAGAGGATCTACCACTGATTCATGTTGTTCCTCAATAGGCTCAAGAGTTGATCCCACCACTAGATGATTTCTGGTTGGCTATTGATTGGTTAATCACATATGGGCTGACCATTATATCAGTTCATCTCAGCCCTAATTTTCACCTATGGTCCTACATTAGTTACTATTAGAGCCTCTTCTATTCTCAAACATGTCCTGGTTTAAATGATAAATCATGTGGTTGTCCCAAATATACAGGAGGGGCATCTGGGTGGCTCAGTCGGTTAAGCACCTGCCTTCCACTCAGGTCATGATCTCAGGGTCCTGGGATCAAACCCCTGTGCACTCAGCTAGGAGTCTGCTTCTCCCTCTCCCTCTGCTCCCCCCTCGCCCCCCCGCTTGTGCACTCTCTCTCTCAAATAAATAAATAAAATCTTAATAAAAAAGGTTAAATATAAAGGAGAAATCTTACCTTAAAGATTTCTTGGTTTTACAGCTTCATCAAAATAGAAGAAATAGATACTATGACTTAAGCCTGGAAATGAATACTACTTAGAGAAACTGGACACTATGTCACTGCATTCAGTACTAGAACCGTCAGAGGAAATGGATATCAAGAAGTTTTAAAAATAGTTGGTGAGAAAGAAAGGCACTTCAAGTAAGACCGAGGAATTGAGAGTGCCGTCAATGTTTAATTTTGCAAGAGAGCAAAGGGTCTCAAACATCTTTTAGAGAGGAAAAAGAATCCATTGGCAGATTATACTCACAGATTTTTTTCAAATTTTTCATTATTGCAAATGATATTGCCATCACATCTCAGTACACTTGCCTCATATTTTAGTAAAGGAATTTTTCTAATGCACAGTTTGGGTTGTTGAAAGAATGAAGACTCAGGAAGAGATTTTACAGCAAAGCGAAAAAGAAAGATTACACCCTTGGAGGAGATGCCTTTGATCATAGGTGGTGGTGGCCGTGGGGGTGAACAACTGTGGCATTTCACAGATCTTCTCCTTGGAGCTACTCTGAACTGAATTTTTATTTAAAAAAACAGGTATCTGACTCTTGTTTTTGGCTCAGGTCATGATCTTGGATTCATGAGATATAGCCCCAAATTGGGCTCCACACTGAGCATAGAGCCTGCTTAGGATTCTCTCTCTCCCTCTCTCTCTGTCCCCCCACCCCTACTCGCGCATACTCTAAATAAATAAATAAATAAATAAATGAAATAAAAGATAATACTGAATTGAGGGATTCTCAGTCCCTCAGAGGAAAATGACACTGATAAGTATAATTTTTAATCTCCCCAAATATTTTCCTGAAAGTAAGGAAAGCAGCTTAAGATAACAAAGTGAAAATACCCTATCCAAAGTATGGGTGGGTGGGCACAATTTACTGGCAAATAAAGAACAATGTGGTGTCTGCATCTGTATGGTACAAAGAGGAAAAGTAAGGCTTCCCAGGGCTCTGAGAACAGAAAACCCCCCAAATCACCAGCAGATACTCATTGCAAAATGAAATGGACTACTCTGAAAAAGGCCTCAGGAACTGGGTAGTGTTCTTCAGGATTCAATTTGTGGATGAGCGCAAGGGCAATGCTATGTAATGTCACCGTTGCTGGAGTAGGCTGGACCCTTTAATTCTTGAAATTGACAAGATGAAGCTCCTTTCAAAGATAAACACCAGCACTGAAAAGAATCAGCTGAGAACAGAATCCAAGTGCATCAGGAAAGGGTAGCAGGGGCATGTGATAAGCTGAATAATGACCCCCAAAGATATTCAGGTTCTAATGCCTGGAAAGGAACCTGTGAATGTTGCCTTATATGCCAAAAGGAACTTTGCAGTTGTGGGAGATTATCCTGTATTATCCAGTGGTCCCTAAAGCAATCACAGGTGTCCTTACGTAAGTTAGTAGAGGTTTCTCTTCTATAGCCTCCAGAGGGCATGTCGCCCTGCTGACACTTTGATTTTTAGCCTTACAAGACTAATTTTGGTCATCTGGTTTCCAAACTGTAAGAGAATAAGTTTCTGGGGGTTTTAGCCACTAAATTTATGTTAATTTACTATAGCAGTAACAGGAAACCAATATAGGGCAAATATAAGAAGGTCCAAGTAAAACTTAGGGAGAGAAAGAGAGAAGGCAGAAGTTTGAGGTCATATTTGTGATCACTTCATGACAACATCAGAAATTTTTCCAATGGTCAGATACCAGGCCATTTTGTCTCCCTGGTATGTTGGATGATTAGAAAATTCTGAGTAATCTTGCTGAAGGCCCTCTTAGCCAAGGTGAAGAGCAAGTCACCCTTTATGCTTCCATCCTGGAGATTGGCATGATAGAACAATGCTCTCCAAGGAAACTCTCCTAACAAATTCTATTTTGACCTTTTGTAGCCTCAATTGGTTTTGACACTTACTTAGAAATTCTTGCGTATTTTATGCTTCATAACTGAGCATAGAAGAGTCATGAAGACTTTGAGAATGGTTCTCAATCTTGGCTGGACGTTGGAGTCATTAGAGAAGACTTTAAATATCCCTGTGTCCTAGCTAAACCCTGACCATTTAAGTCAGAGTCTCTGGAGGTGAGATCCAAACATCAGTAGTTTTTTCAAGCTCTCTAGGTGATTCCAATGTGCAATCAAGGCTGAGAACCCCTGCTTCTGTAGAAACAAAGGCTTTGAAAGAGGAAACAGAATTACTTGAATTGCTTCACATGATTCAACATAATTTCCAGCAGCTTCCTATTGATCAAGGAATCAAGGATTTATTTGGTTCATCTGGTGCATGCCTTCTAAAACCTGGCAATCCAGTTCCATTCCATGTTGCAGTTGGTACAAAATGGTGGGCTGCAGTCAGTGGTGTTTCTGGGAATTTCCCAGAGTACGTATTTTGCTTTCTTTGGATTGTTTCTGTTTCCTTCTGGCTGCTGAATTTTGTTGCTGAATTTTCAAGACGTGCTCCCTGCTGCTTGGTTCCGAGAAGCTTTTATACCCTATCTGAAAAGGTGCTTTGGTTTCTCATCAGCTGCCTGCTGTGGCCATCAGTGAGTGCACCCACGATCTCAGATGGGTGACTCCTGCTCCCCTTTGCTTGGCTGACTCTTCAGAATCCCACCATTAGCCGTGGCTTCTCATTTTCCCTTTCCTATACAAACACCTCTAGGGACCAAGATCTAGGCTTCTACTGAGCGCCAGCCATTGCTGAAAAATTCTTTACAGTCTCTGCTTTCCATGTATGATCTTTTGTAATCTTCTCAATTATGCTATGAAGGGAATACTATTATCCCTATGTTAGGGGAACTTTCTCTTCAATAAATTTAAAGTTGGCAAAACAAAATATTGTATATCTTTTCGCTCCTACAAGACTATGAACCTATTAAAAACAGATTGTTCTTTCTTTTCTAAGTAGCTAATGTAGGGTTTTGAACATATTGGGCACTTGTTAAGTGCTTGAGGCACAGATTCTGTCCTCTAGTGCAGTGCCAAGGTGTGGTTGAAAGAGCAGTAACAAGGCATTACCTGGGAACTTGTTGGAAATGCAGTCATGGCCCTCCCCCTAGACCTACTGAATCAGGATCTTGGGGAGAAGGACAGGACTCCTCATGCTGACAAGCTTCCTCTCCCTTCCCCTCACCCCAGGGGACTCTCAGTTTTGAAAAGCTCTACTTCAGTGACTTTCAATCTGGTAGACTAATGTGAAAATCACTTAAAAACAAATATTCAGAATGGAAACCTGCTAAAAGCCATATTAATGTCTTCCTGTTAGAATAAAAGAGATGCTAGTTCACCTCACAACTTTGATTTTCTCCTTCTCTTGCTTCATGTCTCTTCATCCCTTCCGAAGCTTCTTTTCATGCCTGTGCTGTTCAGAAATCCAGGTAGGAGCCAACTGATGTTCTGCTAGTTTGCGTGCAACACTAAGAGAGTTATCCCACAGACGGGGATGTGACACTGTCTTTCCCACCTAATGAGTTGGAAGGGAAAGGAATATTCGTTTGTAGAGGTTGTCAGTAGGAAGCAGAGTATGCTTTCATTAGCATGAAACTTCACAAAGATAGGCATCAGCCTTACCTGGAAGTCTTGTTAAAACAGATTGCTGGGCTCCACTCCCAGAGTTTTCAAATAGGTAGGTCTAGGGTGGTGTCTGAGAATTTGTGTTTCTAACAAGTTCCCGGGTGAGGCTCAGGCCTCTGCTCTGGGAAGCACACTTAGAGAACTACTGATGATACACCTAGATAGCAGAGGCAGGAGTGGGTTGGAGGGGTTGGAGAGCGCCTCCTAGAGGAGAAATGCATGAACTTATGGATACTTAGGGCAATGGCTTTTCTTCTGGGTTTGGGTGTTACTTGGCAACACAGATTTTTTTCCCCCCCTCTCAGGATAGCTGCCTCACTCTCTGCCTCCCATAAGCTTATTTCTGGTTCCTGCTTTAATAAGTAATCAGGCTTCAGTTGACTTTGGCTCGCTCCAAGGAGAACTGAGCTTCTAAAAGGACCGGTCTCACTTCCAGATGGTAGGAATTTGAGAAAAGTCAGAGTGCAGAGAGAAGCTCCTACTTCACAAGTAGAGCTTAGCATGTAGAGTCAGAGGGAAGTTCAGTGACAGAGGTGGAGTATGTAGGGGGCAGAGAACAAATACAAAACTTTAAGAACCCAATCGAAGTGTGTGTTTGTGTGTGTGTGTGTGTCTATATGTCTACATACAGAATTATCTAGTAGTGAAGATTCTTAAGTAGCCCTAATGCTTTTGGTAAAATAGAATATTTAAGATTGCCATATCTCAGAAATATTAAAGTAAAAATGTTGATTGAACTTCTCTAGGCCGAGGGAGAGAACTCCTTCATATCTTGCCTATGACTTGTTTTCTCCTTTCAGTGACCCAAGTCCTTGCGAGGGAAACAGAATTGGTTGTAGCAGTTCCTGAAGCCACTACTATTAAATAATCTAGAAACAGATAGATATGGAAGTCCATAATACAGCGATTTGTATATTTCTCATTCCCTCCCCTCAGTTGCCAAGAAACTCTGCTACAGACCACCAGACAGCTGTCTCCAGGTCTCCTTACTCCCGCTCTTGGGTGCCTTTTGTGCTTCCTGCAGGAGCAGCAGATGGGGCTTAAGGACCAAATACCACTCTGATGGTTAATTTTATGTGTCAACTTGGCCACAGAGTGCCCAGACGTTTGGTTAAACATTATGCTGGTGTGTTTGTGAGGGTATTTCTGGATAAGATTAACCTTTGAATCCGTAAACTGAATAAAGGAGATTCCCTTCCCAAATGTGGGTGGGTGTCATCCAATCACTTGAAGGAATAGAACAAAAAGGCTGACCTTCCTGCACACAAGGGGAAACTCTTCCTGCCCAAATGCCTTCTAGCTGGAATATCCGTTTGTTTCACTGCCTTCAGGCACTAACTAAAATATTGGCTCTTCCTGCATCTCAAAGCTGATGTTACAACACCATTGGCTCTCCTGGATCTCCAGCTTGCCGATTGCAGATGTTGGAACTGTTAGCCACAATAATTGCACCAGCTATTTTCTTATAATTAATATAGATATGAGCGCATGCACACACACACACACACACACACACACACACACCTTACATCCTCTTGGTTCTGCTTTCTAGAGAATGCTGACTAATACAACCACGGATGGTCCCAACCACAACACAGCCTGGCCATAAGCAACTTTTCTCCGAGCACCTAGTGAGGAGGCCAGCAAGAAGAAGGTGTTTTGAACTCAGTGATTCCTGTGAATGAACTGGTCCTGAAACAAAACCTGAGCCTTCTGTATATTCATGCTTATCCAGGCTAATCTGTACTTTAGGTTAGACCCAGGCTAGATTAGCTAAATTTACGGTAGAATTCTTGGTTTGGTTCCCCCAACTTGTAACTGACAATTTTCTCTAGAGCAGTGGGTCTCAAGCTTGGCTGCACACAGAATCACCTGGAGGGTTTCTAGAAGTCTCATTACCTTAAAGATACTGCAGACCACGTAAGACAGTCTCTGATGGGGAGGCTTGGATATTCATATTTAAAGCCCTCTGGGTGATTCCAATGTGCAGCCAAGGTTGAACCTCTGAGTCCAGAACATCCCAAATTTTGCTGGAAACCAAATGTTACCTAAATTACAGTTATGAGTCCCAGTGTTCCTTTGGTTGTAGTATATATACACACTGGACAAATTGGGTTCAGAAAAACAATACATGTTTAATAACTGATTCTTCTTCATGACAGAATGTTATGTCATTTTGTAGACTAAAGTTTATAAATACCTGATGATGCCTCATTAACCTGAATCAAAAAGATGGGTAGTATTATGACCACTTCTAAGATGGTCACACCGAAACTCGGATATATTGTAACTTGAAGTTTATAGAGCTAGTAAATGGTGAAGCCAGAATTAGAACTCAGGTGTTGGTGGATCCAAATTCAGTCATGTCTACCCACTGACCCACCTATCAATATAGAATAATAGTATGTTCTTCTGTGGGGCGCCTGGGTGGCTCAGTCGTTGAGCATCTGCCTTCGGCTCGGGTCGTGGTCCCGGGGTCCTGGGATCGAGCCCCACATCGGGCTCCCTGCTCGGCGGGAAGCCTGCTTCTCCCTCTCCCACTCCCCCTGCTTGTGTTCCCTCTCTCGCTGTGTCTCTCTCTGTCAAATAAATAAAATATTTAAAAAAAAATAGTATGTTCCTCTGTGACCTGAGAAATCATTGTTTTCACTTTGCAGTGAACTCTGGATGCCTACTGGAAGTCACGTAATGGATAATATAATTTATGACAATTCTCAGAATTAATGGGTTATTGGCAAGTTAGTAACCTAAACCTCAATTTATTTTTATTTTTTTTTTTTTTGTTAAAGATTTTATTTATTTATTCATGAGAGACAGAGACAGAGAGAGAGAGAGAGGCAGAGGGAGAAGCAGGCTCCCAAGGAGCAGGGAGCCTGATGTGGGACTCGATCCCAGGACCCTGGGATCATGACCTGAGCTGAAGGCAGACGCTTAACCATCTGAGCCACCCAGGCGCCCCTAAACCTCAATTTAAAGTAACTTAAATGAAATTTCTTAAAATAGACATGTTCAAAATACTCATTGATATACTACATTTGTAAAACATTCAATTGTTGCTGACTTTTTCTTAAGAATTTTTCATGTAGATGTCACATATATATATATTTAAGATTTTATTCATTTGACAGAGAGTGAGCGTGCCAATGTACAAGTAGGGGGAGCAGGAGGGAGAGGGAGAAGCAGACTCTCCACTTAGCAGGGAGTGTGACTTGGGGTTGGATCCCAGGACCCTCGGAGCCTGACCTGAGCTGAAGGCAGATGCTTAAGTGACTGAGCCATCTAGGTGCCCTATCATATTTTATATTTAAATAGAAATAGCCTTCCCTACCTTGATAATCTGTATTTTCATTCTGCTTCATTCTTGATTATCAGCAAATATGAAATCAGTCCCCATGTATTTGCCATCTTTGTTATCATTAGCCCTGTCTGCTTTTTCCCTCTTATTCTGAGCCTTTCCCGGGAGTGGGGGAGAGTATCTCACTTAATACTGTGGCTGCAGGGGTATAAAAAAAAGTTCTCATTTTATATTTGACAAACCTAAAAAGCAGATAGTTTTACAGAGGATGAACTTGAGGTTCAGCCAGGAAAAGTAACTTCACTACTCAGATATTTAGCTAGCAAGTGGCAGAGCAAGAACTCAAGTCCAGGTTCATGTAGTCAATCCTAAGGACCATGCCATCACTACCTCTTACCCTTTGAGATGACCCCCAAACCTACTTTTCCAACTGTCCTAATTTTTCTCTGGAGATCCTACTGTCTTAAGGACTTGCCCTAACCCAGCCTGAGTGCTTCGACCCCCACAGATTAGACGGGCTATACTAGTATATAATCCTTTGACTTAATTTCTCTGTCAATGTTTTATTTTGTTTTGTTCCCCCCTATTGCCAGGTATGGTCCTAATCTTGGATGAGATACCATGTGGTGGGCCACATTAGCTTGGTTCCCAGTGGTTGGTAGCTCTTAGCCTAAGACCAAGGCTGATACATACTACAGCATTTTATCAGGTACTACTTGAAGGGTTTCATGGGACCCTTCTGGAGTTAGTTGTTGTGATTATCACAGTAGGTAGTTAAGCTCTAGTGAGTGACCAGTGTTACATACTTGACCAGAAATTAGGTACCTGTTTTTACCTGCTGCATGGTCTTGCTCTGTGGTCTCAGTGGAATCCTAATGGGCCTGACTGGCAGAGAAACCAAGAAATCAGATAGTTCTTTCACTGCTGTTCAAGGTCAGACGTGCCTGTCTCTGGATCCTAGATCCAGTTCTGCCTGCATTGATGGCTAGCCATATGGGCAAGTTCTGGCATGGGAGAGAGCAGAGGCACCAGCTAGGTACATCTCTACTTCATTTTTTTCCCTGTATAAAGACTCTGGGCTTTGACATCTCCTGGTGTTGTATAGATGAACACCTCCCCCTGACCCCACCTCTCTAATCCTTGGCATTCTCTGGGGGTATTAGGCCATTTCACCTTCCAGGAAACCATCCACTCCAGGGAGCTCAGATAACTGCTGTCTCAAGAAGGACTCCAGTGTAAGAAGATACCGTGGATGATTACGCTGTACTGGGAAGCCTACTATACGTAGTCTTGTGTTCTGGAGGTTCACACGGGGCCACAAAGAAGTGCTCAGCTGTACAAGTCGCCTTTTCTTTACCATCTAACCAGTTGAAAATCAACTTATAACTAGTTACCGGGAATTTGTGAAATACGATTGCTAACAGCAATGACTCTGGGCCTTGTGGCTGGCCACAAATTATCCTGCCTTGTAGAACTTCTGCTTCAGGGAGCACAACTATTCCAGAAATTTGGGTTCTGACCAAGAATGTTTCTTGCCTCTGAGCTGGAATCTTAAGTCCTCTGAGAGTTTACTTAAATTATATCAGATTTTTTTTTACCATAAATTTTATTCATTTTAAAGGTATACTTCAATGATTGTTAATAAACTTTGAGTTGTGAAACCATCACCAGAATCAAACATTTTCACCACCCCCAAAAGAACTCTCATGACCATTTGCAGTCAGTTTTCGTTCCCATCCTGTTACCCCCAATTTTTTTTAAAAGCAGCTTTATTGAGATATAACCTACAAACCGTATAATTCACCCATTTAAAGTATACAAGTCCCTGGCTTTTAGTATATTCAGAGTTGTACAATCAACACTATGATCAATTTTAAAACATTTTAATTACCTCAGAGAAACCCTATACCCCTTAGCAATCACCGGCAACCCTCGTCTTGCCTAGCCCCAGGCAACCACTAATCTACTTTCTATCTCTGTAGATTTGCTTACTCTGAATCTTCTGCGTTAATGGAATCCCATGTGATCTTTTGTGATTGGCTTATTTCGCTTAGCCTAATCTTTTCAAGGTCCATCCATCTTGTAGTGCATGTTAGGACCTCATTTGGTGTTATAATATTCCACTGTGTGAGTATAATACATTTTATTTATTCTTCAGTTGGTGGGCATATGGGTGGTTTCTACTCTTTGGCTAATATGAATAATGCTGCTATGAACGTTCATGTCCATGTTTTTGTGTAGATGTAAGTTTTCATTTCTTTGGATAGAGGCCATTCTATGGAGTAGAATAGGAGTAGAATAGTCTATTTTTAGCCTTCTGAGGAATTTCTAGACTGTTTCCAAAACTGCTGTACCATTTTTACATTCCTTTCAGCAATATATGAGGGTTCCAGTTTCTCCATATCCTTGCCAACATTTGTTATTATCAGTCTCTTTTATTGGCATGAAGTGGTATCTCATTAGTATCTCATTTGATTTACATTTTTCTGATGGCTAAAGATGTTGAATATCTTTTGGTGTGCCTATTGGCCATTTCTGTATCTTACTTGGATCTTTTGTCAATTTTTAAATTGTTTTTTTATTGAGTTGTAATAGTCCTTTATATATTCTATGTACAAATACTGTGTCAGATAAATGACTTACAAAAATCTTCTTCTGTTCTTTGGGTTGTCTTTCTACTTTCTTCAAAGCTTCTACCATTACTGTGGCACTTTACTTCATTGTGGCGCCTGATGTAGTTGTTAGCTTGTAACTCTCTTCCTTGAAATTAGAAGCCAGTTGGTGGTCATATCTTTTAGTATACCAGAAACCTAGATTGTTCTCTGCACATACACAAAGTATCTTTGGGAATTGAGGTCTGAATTATAGGTTCTATCATGTGAAGAATTTCAAATAATATCACTAAAACCAGAGATTTTGTTTTCCAAGTAAAGGCACCCCAGTCACTTTATATCTAGATAAAATAAATGGGTGAATACAACTGATTCTACCCATTGACGACTGTTCTCTTTAACAAGGAAAAATAGCATTGCTACAACAGACAAAAGTTCGTAAATGAGTCCTATTCTAAAAATTCATTTGTATGGTAGCCCTTTTAATGCCAAACATATCCTAGCACCAACATGGTAGCAATGGTTCAGTTTACAATTCTGGGATCAAAAGCAATTCAAATTTTTGAAGAAGCTTAATGCTAAGAGTACACGAGTACATTGTAGGCCAACAAAGTCCTTCAGGATCTGGACTGGCCTGGGAATTGAAGCACCGTTCATCATGTTATTTCTATGGGAAAGTATGTCGCATCATTGGGCAGCAGCATAAACACGTCTTCTGTCTGTGTCAACCCATTATAGACTCAGAGACCCCTGATCAGCAAGCCTGAAGTTAAAAAAGGATTTGGAATATAAAGAGCATATCTCACAAACCCCAGTAGAGATTAGTTTTTCCTAAGGATGGAATATGTGAACTGGAGTTCAGGATTCCATCCAAATACCAGTCTCAAGAAACCGTGAATATTTGAATAGTATCAACTATAAAAATGATGATCTCTTGGGGTGCCTGGGTGGCTCAGTCAGTTGAGCATCTGCCTTCGACTCAGGTCATGATCCCAGGGTCCTGGGATGGAGCCCCACATTGGGCTTCCTGCTCAGTGGGGAATCTGTTTCTCCCTGTCCCTCTGCCTGCCACTGCCCCCCTGCTTGTGTGCACTCGTTCTCTCTCTGTCAAATAAAATCTTTAAAAAAATGATGGGGATCTTAAAAATTGTACATTTACATGGGCACATGCTTATAAGGAGAAAAATGTAGGATATGATATGTTAATACCCTGTCATGCACAGGTCCCCAACAAAGAAATCAACCACAAATTCTGGCAGAGCACAAAAAAAATAAATAGAAGCAAAAAAAACAAAATGCTAATAATAATTGTGTCGGGGTAGAATTCATTTTTCCTGCTTTTCTTTCTTCTGAATAACCTCTGATTAGATTTATTTTTATAATAAAACACCAGCATAATTTATCTTCCTAAGTTGTAATTTCTGTGAGAACAAGGATCTTGTTGGTCTCATATACTGAGATGTCATCACTGCATAGAAGAGTACTTGGCACAAAAAGGTGCTCAATAAACACTTGTTGAGTTATAGAAGTGATAAATAAAATTTCAGAACTGAAAAGTAAGAGTTGGGAATGCAGGGCTTGATAACAAAGTAATTTTTTATATTTTTCTCATGTGGAATAAAGAGAGGCCATCACCATGTGAAGATTCAAGGAATCCTACAGTTTTCACAGGTCTATGTTGTGTGGAAAGATTCCACAAAATGAATGTACTCTGCAATTAGCAGAATGAAAAGGGTGTACAGAAATGAAAGTTCTATACAAAAACCTACAAAATAGGCATTTTGTGTCTTGCCCCACCTACTTTAATTTCCAGAAAAGATGAGCAAATAATAAAAGAAGAATAGTGTTCCAAATACCTTGCAGATCTCTCTTAAATAGTCTGTTTCACTGAACTATGTGTGTCTGGGAGGGTGGATCTCATAGCTTAGAGTCTCCTAGAACCTGGAAGTTATACTAAGATTCCTTAGTATAACTCTAGATTTTTTTTAATACTCATATGCTGCCATTATATTATGTGAATTCTACATTTCATATGTTGGTATATCTACAGAAATCCTACTTCTTGAATGTTCCTAAAGAGAAAAAGGCTAGAGCTATCCTGGAAAATTTACTAATCATAGTTTGTAATGGGTAAACTTTTTCTTCCCCCTATACACTTGCCAGTATATTTTATCTGGATTATTTTAAAATTATTTTGGTAATCATTTGGTAAGAAAGATTGTTACAGTAGATTTCATTTTGAATTCTTAATCACTGCATTCAGTTTTGAATAAATCCTATTCTTAGTTTTAACTTCACATTATATATTTTCACTTAATACAACAAATGTTATTTTCCTTTATCCTCAAGCATATTTTAAGAATAACTGGCACAGAAAGATGGAAATATACCATTCTATAAATAACAAAATTCTCTTTGTGATTTTCTGCATTTGAGGTTCCCAAACTTTTTTAACTTCGGCAGAGTTCTCCAAGGACTTCAAATACTTAGGGACTGTGTAGATTAAAACAGCATTTCATATTTTTGGAAAGGTAAACCTGATCATTTATAGCTTTTTAAAAGTCATGTCTGAAGGATAAAGGGAAACTTACAAGATCATGTCTCATGCAAGCATCTATATTTTGGTTCAAGTTAGCTTAGAGTAAAGGCAGCTTTATATTTTATTTCGGCATAAGAAGCTTACTATAAATCTTTGAGCACCTGAAAGCTGTTCTTTAAGCAACTGAAATGATTTTTTTTTTCAGCTACACTGAGTACTTGTAAAGTACAAAAGCTGAAGCATGAGTGCCTTAATAGTTTTATAAACTCAAGTCACTGAAATGGATTTTTGAAGAGATGGGAGTATAAAATAAAGGTCTTTTCCTCAAAGATGTTTAAAAATGGGATAAGCAGCCATGAATCTGAGTGTGACAAAGTGAAGTACCAGAATTTAACTTTCAGTATGAAATAGTCTTCTAGAAAAATCTAGTCAAGTGGTACCAAATAACCAAAATACCACAAAAGTGGGAAAAATTTATATTATGTAACTTTACAATTCATTAGAACGGATTCTCACAACCTTGTAAATGATATAAAGTCATTGTCTCATTTATAAGACTGGAATTTAGCATGTTTGGGAGACTTGCTTGACATCCCTTAGCCATACTTCCTGTTAAATATGGAGGACTGGACAAAGGTATTAACTTCCATAAAATGAAAGTGAAAAGGCACACACTCACAAGATCAAAAGGGATAGATGAAGAAAGAGCCATATCTTTGAAGATATGAAGCACATGGATGGGGGGACTGATTTGGCTGACCCAAGAAAGTTGGATCATGATGAGCTAGGGGCAAGGAAAGCCAAGAAGCCACCCATTTTGTACCACAGAAACACACAGAAGACCCAGATGCCTCCAGAGGTAGAGGCTAGGGTGAAGCTAAAGACAGGGCATCGTGTTTCAGAAGCACCAGGACCTGACATCTCCTCAATTCCATATGGTTCTGACTACCTCTCTTCAATCCCTGTGGAGGATTAGAGAGGGTAAGGGAGAGAACTTTCGGCAAGTAGGGGCTATCCTGGAAAAGATGGGGGGGGTGGGTAACTTATGAAAAAGATTAAATGAAAATATCATAATGGATGTTGAGATTCTCTCTCCTTTACCTCTTTCTTCCTCCACTCCAAATGGCTGTTCAGTCAGCAGATCTTTGGGGGCGCCTGGGTGGCTCAGTCGTTAAGTGTCTGCCTTTGGCTCAGGTTATGATCCCAGGGTCCTGGGATCGAGCCCCGCATTGGCCTTCCTGCTCCGCGGGAAGCCTGCTTCTCCCTCTCCCATTCCCCCTGCTTGTGTTCCCTCTCTCGCTGTCTCTCTCTCTCTCTCTTTTTATTTATTTTATTTTATTTATTTGACATAAATAAATAAAATCTTAAAAAAAAAATGAAGAAAAGCTGCTAGGTTGCACAGCTCTGGGGAAGCCTTTCATATGCCATTTATGTGAATGTTACCCCTGGAGATGTACATGAAGGCTCTGGATCAGAAGCACCTTTGCAGAGAAATAGGACCAGCCCAAGAAACAAGACCCAAAAGATAATGATGTCAGAGATTCACTAACAGAATGGCCCAGCCAGGTCTCCTAATAGTGAAGGCAAGCCTTTTCAAGCCCCTACTGGGAGGACAGAGCCTTTGATCTGCTCTTGGAGATCCCATACTTCAATATGAACCTCTAGCCAAGAATCACCAGATTACAGAAGTCTCTAATACGGAAGGCAGAGACTGAAATAATTAGGAAAAAAACTTAGAAAAAATAACACATGCAGGGAGAAGAGAATTACCATCAATGTTATCAGAGATATGAGAAAATAATGCATATATGGAAAACAGTGTTCTATTATGGTCAGAAACATTCAGGGAGCAAAAAGACCTCTTGGAAATTAAGAAATGTGCTAGCAAAAGGGCACCTGAGTGGCTAGGTCAGTTAAGCACCTGCCTCTTGGTTTGGCTCAGGTCAGGATCTCAGGGTTGTGATGGAGCCCCCTCTTGGGCTCCTCACTCAGTGGGGAGTCTACTGGAGATTCCCTCTCCCCCACCCTCCCAAATAAATCTTTAGAAGAATGATAGCAAAAATGAAAACTTGATAGAAAATTTGAGAGATAAATTGAATATTCAGCTAATTTAGTAGATAAAGTAAAAACAAATTTTAAGTAGAATTTTTCCGTACCCCGCTAATAGAATTAAAAAAAAAATTGATCAGTTCAAGAAATCTGACACCTGAAGAATATTTCTAGAAGTTGAGGTCAGAGGGAAAAGGGCAGGATATAATAAAACACAATTTAAGGAAACTCCCTAGAACTGAGAGATGTGTATTTTTACATTCAAAAGTCCCACTTAATGCCTGGAAAAATAAATGAAAATGAAATAGACTTATGCCTTAGTACATCATCATGAACTTTCAGTGCTTTAGGATCCTATCTGATTATTAACCAATAAAGTTAAATACATAATACATTATGTATTTAAACACTCTGGAATAACCTGGATCAAGAAGGAATTTAAAAGAGATAGAATTGAGAAATCAGTGGAAATAGGAATACGTAATAAAACCTATAGGAGGAAATTGTATTATCTCAAATGTCCTCATTATTAAACAATGGAAACTGAAGGAATCAAATACTCACAAAATTAGTAAAGGACTACCAAAAGAGCCTGAGAAGGCATTAATAAGAATGAAATAAGAAATTAATTAGAAAGCGTACAAAAAGGAAAAAAATTAAAAACTGGTTTTTGGAAAAAAAAAAACAAATGTCTAACTCATATCATTTTTTCCAAGCATAATGAGGAAAAAAAAATCAACAAGATCAGAAATCACAAAGGAGAAGTAACCACAGATATGGGTGAGAGTTAAAAGACTCCTGAGTGGAAAAATACTTGTGTGTCTGAGTGTTCTACAATAATTTTTATTAAAGTGAAAGATATACACAGTCCATCTTGAAGTTAAAAAAAATAGAATACAAAACAATATGTACAGTGAGAACTCACTTTTAATAGACAAAATAAAATAAAAGCATATGTATGCATGGACAAAATGAATAAACAGTATGAACAAAGGCCATCTCTCAGCCTGGGATTGTGGGTGATTTTTATGTTTTGGCTTACATGCGTCAGGAATTTTCTGTTAGTTTTGTAAGAAATAGACCTAGTGGTTATTGTACAAAAATTTCAATAAACATTTTTAAAAATTTAGGTCACTGAACAGTAACTGTTTAGTGTAACATTTAAGGGAAGACAATTTTAAATTTCCCAATTTTACTTTGCCTTCCACATCAACATGTTTTATTTTGTAGCAACTTACTTGTTGTGGTGTTTCATGTTATTTAAAAGGCTGGGTGTTAGAAGGTGGGGGAGGGAGAGTAAAGTATTCCCCAAACTGAGGAGGCGCTTTTGAGATTGGAAAAGGAAGCAGGTGACTCCATTCAGTTTACAGGAGATCTATTCAGGGTAACTTACTAACAGGGGGTTTAGGGCTGGGGATGATCCATGGCAACGGCATAATTATTCTCCAAGAAGTCCAGACCTTAGTCCACAGATTTTATAAAGGGAGGGGACAGACGGAAGGGCATTAGAGTGAGATCAAAGTGTTCAGAAGTACCTGACAGCTCACCTTTAATCATGTGGCACCACCTGTGCATCAGGAAGGGGAAAGACTATGTTCTCTCTAACAGAGTCCTAGGAAGCCAAAGTAAGCCTCCCCACATTCCTCACTTTGGTGGGCATTTCTAAGGAATGTATATTAATCTCCAAGGGGCCTGCGATGTAACCACAAGAGAAGTGAACATGAATATGAACAAGTTGGAGGGCCAAAGATGGAGTCAGTATTGTCAGCCCTCCCACACTGGGACTATGGTAAAATAGTAGAGTAAAGATCATTTTCTTCTTTGATGAGCTAAAGAAAGCCATTAGGGACAAACATTTGGCTCTTAATTTCTTTATTAAAAGAAAGTTTTATTATGAAAAACTAACCATACAAAAATAGGATAATACAATGAACTCCTATATCCATCACCATCTTCCACAATTATCAATGCATATTATTCTCTCTATCCATCTACCTCCAACCCATCGATGATTTTGAAACAAATACTAGGCACCATATCTTTTTGCTTATAAATATTTCAGTATGGATCTCCTAAAAAATAAAGATTGTTGTTTTTTAAAAAAGATTACTACAATGTCATTATACTACTTTAAAATATTAATTTCTGGATATCAAATATCCAGTCAGTGTTCAAGTTTGCTCAATAGTTTCAGATTCTTTTCAGTGTATTTTATTAGTATCTAAAGTTTATCTAATTCATAAGGTTTTTTTTTAGTATTTCTCGATTCTTTGAATTTCTCTTCCAATTCATTAATTTCATATTTTGACTGCAATTCATTGATGTCTGCTGTGCTCACGTCCCTTTGTTTTGTTTTGTTTTTTTAAAGATTTTATTTATTTGACAGAGAGAGACACGGCGAGAGAGGGAACGCAAGCAGGGGGAGTGGGAGAGGGAGAAGCAGGCTTCCCACAGAGCAGGGAGCCCGACGCGGGGCTCAATCCCAGGACCCTGGGATCATGATCAGAGCCGAAGGCAGATGCTTAACGACTGAGCCACCCAGGCGCCCCTCTCACGTCCCTTTTGATAGGAGTTTAAGAGTTTCAATATCTATGGATTAGACAACTCAAAGGGAATGTAAGAAATCTACATATGTAGTTAATTTTTTTGGTTAATATTTTTTTTTAAAAAAATTCACTTGATAAAGTGTGAAGGAATTGTTTGAAAATCACTCATAAAAAGGAATTGTGAAAAGATTTTTTACAAAGAAAACAATGCTATAATTTACGTTATATATGTGTTATTAAAGGGATAATTGAGAGTTGACATCTCTCTTAGATTCACTGAACCACTCTCCTGGTTTTTTGCTAGCTTTGGTCTTTATTCTCAGAGCCCTTCACTAGGTCTCCTTCCTCTACCTGATCTCTAAATGTTTGGCTTCCTCAGGACTCAATTTTGAGCCTGCTTCCCTCCTGACGCCATCTTCTCATGGGATCTCCAAAATACCCCTAGTACTAAATGACATCTTTGTTGATAAATTTGATTAAAAATACTTTCATGTAGCAAGTATAAAAAACAACCAAAAACAAAGTAAAAAGACAAATGATGCACTGGCTAAAAAATTGCAACTTAAATCATAAAGAGTTAATATAGAGACCTTCTTAAAAGTAGAAAATAACCAGTAATCCTACAGAAAAATAGGTTAGAGATAAGAGTAGACAGATCACAGAAAAAGATGTAAAATTCACTTAAAAAGATAAAAAAATATTCTACCTCACTCATGATAAGAGAACGCAGATTAAAACTATACTGAGATACCATTTTTATTACTTCGCAGTTTGGCAAAATTCTAAAAGTTTGACCAAATACTATATTGATGAGGCAATGGGAAAGTGAGTACTCTTTCATGTTGCTGGTGGACATTAAAAAAGGAAAAAACTAAAAAAAAAGGAACACACTCAGTAGAGGGGAATTTGGCAATGTTAGAATTACATTTGTATGTATCCTTAGACCCCAAATTCTGTTTGTAGGAATTTAGCCCAAAGATACACTGGCAAAACTGTGAAAAGGCATAGACATAGAGCCATTCGTGGTAGCACTATTTATAATGGTAAAACCTTGGAAACAACCTAAATGTCCATCAATAGAGAACTGGTCGAATAAATTATGGTACATTCACTCGGTGAAGTACGAGGACTATCTTTTTGGGCTATCAATCTAGGACACAGCCATATCAGGAAAAAAGTGATATACGATATATACACGTGTGTTATCACTTTAACATGAAATTATGAAAAATGGATGTTTATTTGAAAATGTTCTGTATTTAATTTTCTGTTACTTTTTAAAAAGATTTTATTTATTTATTTATTTATTTATTTGAGGGAGAATAAGAGAGAGCACACAGACAAAGGGAGAGGGAGAAGCAGACTCCCCACTGATCAAGGAGCCCGAAGTGGGGCTCGGTCCCAGGACCCTGAGATCATGACCTGAGCTGAAACCAAGAGTCAGATGGTTAGCCGACTGAGCCACTCAGGTGCCCTTAATTTTCTGCTACTTAAATGCTGTTATTTAAACAAAACTATAGAACTTGTTAACAGTGGTAATTAGTAGTGATTGATAGGAACAACTAATTAAAAATGAATGAGAAAAATATATTTATAATATTCACACATTATAAACATTATACAGAGGATAATTATACATTATCCCTTAATACAGAAGTTTATTTTAACTTTTTTTAAAATAAATTTTTATTGGATTACTATGTACTTTTTTTCCTCTCTTTTTATTGAGGTATAGTTGACACACAATGTTACATTAATTTCAGGTGTATAGCAGAGTGATTCGGCAAGTCTGTATATTATGCTCTGCTCACCACAAGTGTAGCTACCCTCTGGCACCCCTACGAGGCTATTACAGTACCATTGATTGTATTCCCTATGCTATACCTTCTATTGCCATGACTTATTCATTCCATAACTGGAAGCCTGTATCTCCCACTGCCCTTCTCCCATTTTGCCCATCCCCCCACCCTCTCCCCTCTGGTAATTGTCAGTTTGTTCTGTATTTATGGGTCTGTTTCTGCTTTTTGTTGGTTTATTGGTTTGTTTTGTTTTTTAGATTCCACATGTAAGTGAAATCACATGGTATTTGTCTGACTTATTTCCCTTAGCATAACACTCTCTAGATCCATCCATGTTGTCGCAAATGATAAGGTCTCATTCTTTTTTAATGGCTGAGTAATAATATTCCATTGTGTATATGCATATATTTGTGTGTGTATCACATCTTCTTTATCCATTCATTTGTAGATGGGTACTTGAGTTGCTTTCATATCTTGGCTATTCTGTGTATTCTTAAGATGCATAAATGTAAGACTTTTGAAAAAGGATAATTAAATACAATAGAACTGACTAAACTGATATTGCCTATACTTAGTAAAAAATGCCATTTTTTTCTCTGTCATGTGGTACAGTAGGACGCTTTTACTCTATTTGCTTTTTTGAAAGCATTTCTCTGAACTGCCTGCAGGTTTTCAATTTCTTTTACGTAGTGGTGAAATTGAATACAGTCAGACGTAAAGTTCACTTTGGTAGCTCTGCGTTTATCAAACCCATGTTACACTGGTTCCTGGTATTAGTACAAAATGATGACATCAAGCCAAATTTCCTCTCAACATTAGTGTTTAGGCATGGAATACTTAGGATTTTATGAGTCAAGATTTAGTCTCACAGGAATTCTTTTCCAGCTGCCAAAATGCCCATCTCCTCTATATCTATAGGCATGTTTAAGTAGACCAAAAATTTGTCAATCAGTTCCTTTGCATTTATTTATTCATCATGTAGCCTATCTGATATCTAAAATGCCCATCATTTTTTAACACTATGAAGCATATGGGATGTCATCATAAATTTAAACCTCTCTTTCAGGGAAAATGGTTTTTAAAGTGGAGAGGTAATTAGAATTTGTAAAAATAAATTGAATTTCAGATAAATTAAAATTTTAGTAAAGAAATTAAGCAAATCCTGTTTCACTTGGCTGCCTTGTTCTGGTGTTTTTTTTTGTATTGCTTTGTTTTGTTTTTCTCACTGTATCAGTTTTTGTCACGATCAACACACAATACTGAACAACTCAGTTGCAGTCAGTTCATCCTTTTCTAGATTTCTTATGGCTTCTGCAAAGCTCATCAAATGGTTTTGGAGAAACAATATAGATTTGTTTTATTGTAATTCTTCCCTACATTTTTATCCTCAGTGCGTTTAGTGAGAACCTACCGTATGCCAACCACCACCCTAAGTGACGTAGATACAGATTTGATCAAAATTGGCAAAGCTCCTACCCTTATAAAACCTATTATTCTGTAAGAGACATAAAGATATATTTTTTACTTTTTAAAAAGCAACTATAGGGGCACCTGGGTGGCTTGGTAGGTTAAATGTCTGCCTTTGGCTCAGGTCATGATCCCAGGGCCCTGGGATCAAGCCCCCTCCCCCTCAGGCTCCCTGCTCGGCAGGGAGTCTGCTTGTCCTCTCCCTCTGCACCGCCCCCCCCAGCTCATGCTCTTTTTCTTGGGCACTCTTTCTCTTTCTCTCAAATAACTAAATAAATAAGCAACTGTATTGAGGTTTGATTTGCAGGTGATAAAATGCACACATCATAAGTGTATATTTCAATTAATTTTTACAAATGTATGCACCCATATAATTGCTATCATAATCAAGATACAGAACATTTCTATCATCTCAGATCATTTAGCCCTATTCTAGTTAGTCCTTCCTTGGCAGGCAGGCAGTCACTGCTCTGTTTTGTCACTATGATTACATTTTTCTTTTTTAGAGTTTCATATAAATGGAATCATATTCTTTTGCATATACTCTTAATTTCCTTTGCTCAACATAATGTTTTTTGAGATTCATGTTTTTGCGGGTCAAGTAGTTCATCCTTGTTTGTTGGTAATTATTACATTGTATGGATATGCCACAAATTGTTTATCCATTCACCAGGTGATGAATATTTGGGTTGTTTCCAGTTTGGGATTATTAAGATTTTTTAAAAAATTTATTTATTTGAGACAGAGACAGAACATAAGCATGAGGGGGGGGGGTAGGGAGAAGCAGACTCCCCACTGAGCACAGAGTGGGGCTTGGGGCTTGATCCAAGACCCTGAGATCATGACCTGAGCTGAAGGCAGATGGTTAAGTGACGGAGCCACCCAGGCGCCCCTCCAATTTTGGATTATTAAAAATGGAGCTATGAAAAGTAAGTACAAGAGAACACATTTTAATATTCCTAAGAAAATACCTGGGAGTGGAATTGCTAGATCAAGTGATAAGTGTTTGATTAATTTTCTGTTCAAGTGATTGTACTGTTCTGCATTCTCATCAGTAACATATGAGAGGTCCAGTTGCTCCAAGTCCTTGTCAACATTTGGTGTCGTCTTTTAAATTTTGGCCATTTTAACGGGAATATAGTGGTAAAGGTGGTTTCTTACTCCTGTCAGTCTACTTACACAATCCCACTTTAAAATTGATCATTTTATTAATAAATTTTTAAGAAAAACTTAAAACATTTACAAGTCTGAAAGAAAATGGCTTGCTTGACTCTGCAGATATTTTGTTTCTATTTTCCCTCAAGAAACCTCCAGGCTCTCTAGGAAACATAAATCCTGTGTCAGGCAGCACTAGCTCGACGAAGCTCACAGCCAGGCTCTTCTTGCATGGCCACAACTGCTAAGGTCTACAAGTACTTTTCCTGCTTTTTTTTTTCCGACTTAGCGTCACCTTTCTAAGAATTTCCCAGAGAGCCGCGCGGGGCGGGGCGGGCTCTGCGACACCCCTGGCTCCACCCCTCACGGGGACCCCCTCACGGGGACTCTGCTTGAGGCAGGAGAAGGAAGGTAGCTTCCGGTCTCGCGATTGGCGCTAATCCCGCGAGAAGAGAAGACGGCTGCCATCGATGGCGGTCGTGAGGGAGGGGGTGTGGCCGGGGCGCTCGAAGTCCCCAGGAGTGAGGGAGAGGGGGCGGGGTCGCGCGCACCGGGCGTACGCATGCGCGCACGCGGCCGGTCGGGCTGGGCTGAGAGGGGAGGGGGCGGCGGCGGCGGCTGAGGCGGCGTCGTTATTTCCGCGGTCTGGTCGGTGCGTGGCGGCGCGGGTGGCCACGGGAGAAGTAGGTAGGGACCGCCCGTGCGGAGCCATTGAAACTCCCTCTCTCCCGTGTCCTAGAGCCGCAGCCCCCCGCGCGTGTGGCGGACCCTGGGGACACTAGGTCACCCTGCGGCCCCGGCCCTCCCGCCGTGCTTCAGGTAGGAGCTGCAGGCTCCCCTGTGTCCGCTGCCCGCCGAGGCCCCGGCCTTGCCCGGGCTACGACCCGGCACCGGGCGTGCCCGCGGCCTCCCGCGCGACGACAGCTCTGTCCTTGCTTCCGCGCCCTGTGGGGCCGGGGCCGGGCTGACCCGGGTAGGGCGGACGTGGGGCGGGTCCCCGCCTCAGGTGCGCCGCCACCCTGGGCCGGGCGGGTAGATCCCCCGCCAGGCGCTCCCGCACTCCGTGCCCATTGTGGAAGGCTGTGCGGGGCTCATGTCGGGCCGGGGAGAGGTCGGCCCAGAGAGCTCCAGGCAGGTGAGGGACCACCCTGACTTGAATTTAGTTGCCCCATGGGCTCCCGGGCAGCGAGAGGGGACTCTGAAGAGTGAGTGCCTTGGTCATTTGTGGCCAATGTGGAAAGTTGGAAGCTCGAGTTGATTCTGTTTGGACCAGTGGTGGGGTGGCTTCTGATTTTTTTTCTTGGATGGTGGGCAAACTCTTAAAGCCCTGGTAGGTGCTGGGCTATCAGTAAATAAGCAGCAGTAGTGTTAATGTAAGATTTAATTGCATTAAGATTTTTTTTCCCCCAGTGCCATCCTCAAACTCAGGTCTGGCAGTTTAGTAAGACTTCCGTCCAGTACTTGAGCGAACACACATGGCTTGCAAATACTCTTGCCCTGAAAGCCACAATCTCTTTTACACCAGTGTTAATTTTATAGGCATTATGGTCATGAAAGCTTCTGTAGAAGATGATGATTCAGGATGGGAGCTCAGTATACCAGAAAAGATGGAAAAAAGCAGTACAAGCTGGGTGGACATAACCCAAGATTTTGAAGAAGCTTGTCGAGGTGAGTTTGAATTTTTGGACTAGAAATTGAAAATCTGGGAAAAGGTAAAATAAAATCTTGATTGCGATTTGTAGCCTAAATGAAATCAACAGGTAAGTGTGGTTTATCAAGTTTGTTGACCACACTTATTCATTCTCCACCCTCTAATTTTAACTTTGATTTAAAGCCAGTCAGTATTTGATGGTGCATGAAATAGTGATGTTGAAGCAAATGCTTCAATTTTTCTAGCTTTAAGTAACAGATTAGAGAGTACGTGGCAATAATTTCACATTGTGGAAACATGAACTGTATTGACCTAAAGATGGTAGTAGTATTTTATATATGAGGTTTTTAAATAATCAAATCACATGATTCACTGCTTAAGAGGCTCCAGTAGCTTCCTGTTTCATGTAGAATAAAATCCATATTCCATCCCTATGGCCTGTATGGTCTGGTGCCTGCCTACCACTGACTTCATTTTTGTACCACTGCCCCACTAGGCTCATTATGTTAGTCACAACGTCCTTTTTATGTCATTAAGCACACCAGGGCAGTTTCCCCTTGGATCTCTGCATATTTCTTTTTCTGTGTTTTAAACTGCTTTGCCTCCAGGTCTTCACATAGCTGTCTCCTTCCTGGCCGGTTAAATGTTACCTCCCCAGCGAGGATGTCTCAAAACAACTAATCTAAGTAGTTTTAGCCCTGTTCTCTTCTGTCCAACTCCACCTCAGTTGAATCACTCTGTTTTATTTTTATCATAAAACTTATCTACTGTCAGAAACTGTCATTTTCAGTTACTTCTTGTTTATTGTCAACCTTACCCACTGGAATATAAGCTCTGTGAGTGCAGAGATCTTGTCTGTAACTCTAGTACACAGAATATTGCGTGATACATAGTAATAGTTTAATAAACCCATAGGCATAAGTGATTAGAGAAATGAGCGTGTTTGTTGTCTGAGGGGAATGAGCCTTAGGGAGAGACTGGAAAGAGAAAGGAACAAATGGTAGAATGAGAGGGGTGCCTGGGTGGCTTAGTTGGTTAAGCATCTGCCTTCCGCTCAGGTCATGATCCTGGGGTCCTGGGATTTAGCCCCGCTGCAGGCTCC
This sequence comes from Neomonachus schauinslandi, assembly GCF_002201575.2. NCBI lineage: Eukaryota > Metazoa > Chordata > Mammalia > Carnivora > Phocidae > Neomonachus > Neomonachus schauinslandi. Next base: position 26,531,995 of record NC_058415.1, read on the forward strand.
TCTGTGCACCCCCCCCAACTTGTGTTCTCTTGCATGTTGCGCATTCTGCCTCTCAAATAAATAAAATCTTTTAAAAAAATGGTAGGGTGAGAGCTTGAATTTGAAGAGAGGATGGGATCAAGAACATGGTAGAGAAATTAACTTGGGGAAAAGAATGAGGAATTACTGAGACAGGAGAACTGAGGTTAGGATTGGGGAAGAAACAGGTATATATATATTTTTAAGATTTTATTTATTTGAGAGAGAGAATGAGTGGGGGGAGCCGCAGAGGGAGAAGCAGACTCCCCGCAGAGCAGGGAGCCTGACGTGGGACTTGATCCCAGGACCCTGAGATCATGACCTGAGCCATAGGCAGATGCCCAACTGACTGAGCCACCCAGGTCCCTGAAACAGGTATATTTCTAAGTGGATGGGGAGGAATGGTGGAGGGATGCACACACACCTCGATGGCTTCTATTTTTTTCCTGAACAGGGTTAAGTCTTTGGTGCTGGTGAGATGGAGTGTTTAAAATAGTGCTCTTGAGAGGAGGAGTAGAGACTTGGAGTAGCTGCAGGTGGAAAGGGAGCCAGCTGAGTATAAGCAAAATGATAAATCATGCATCTGTCCTTTTATTGTTTGGAAATACATGTCCAGTTAAAGTATGTCTAAGTGAAATTGTGGAAGGAACATTAGACTGGGAATTGGGGGACTGCCCATATCCATCTATCCAAGGGAGAGAGAAAGAAGTGTAAGTTACAGTGTAATTTTTTTTTTTTTTTTTTTAAAGATTTTATTTATTTATTTGAGACAGAGAGAATGAAAGAGACAGAGAGCACATGAGAGGGGGAAGGGTCAGAGGGAGAAGCAGGTTCCCCGCCGAGCAGGGAGCCCGATGCGGGACTCGATCCCGGGACTCCAGGATCATGACCTGAGCTGAAGGCAGTCGCTCAACCAACTGAGCCACCCAGGCGCCCCTACAGTGTAATTTTTGTGCCCAGAGCTCTTAAACTATTAGTGGATTATACCCATCATCTTGCACTGATTTTTAAGTGATCTGTATTAGAGAGCTGTCATTCTGAACCTAAATGGAAAAGGTGTTATGAAGTTCATATGGCTTCAGTTGGGCCTTAAAGGAGTGGTTGAGTTTCTATAAGTGAATGTGAGGGAATTACTCTAGACTGAGATGAACCATTATAGCCAGAATTCAGTGATTGTTTTATGTTTGAGGAAGAGTGAGTAATTTTGCTTCTTCATGGAACGAACTTTGAATAGGCAATATGGTTTAATCCCTGCTTCAGGGGGGATTGAGAGGGGATAGCATGTCATTTTGTTGCCAACCTCAAACCATCCTATTAACTCTTCCATAATTAGCTCTTGCGTTGTCTCAAGTGGCACAGATGTGAGGTATACTTGAAACTAAAAAGTTAATGTAGAAGTGATCTTCCTGTACATACAGATTTAGGACGAAAGGCTGTTGGCCACTCTTGAGCTTGTGGTATTAATTATTTGTTTTCTCTTCTTGAAATAATCAGATTCATAGCATCAATTTAGTTTTAGACTTCTGTTCTAGCAACTTTCCGAGGACTAAATTTAAAATAAATATTGCTATACCCTTGAACTGTTGCAGTGGTCATTCATCTTTAGTAACAGTATGGTGGCATTTGGCTAGACTTTTGTGATTCTCGGTACCAAAATAATAAATAAATATGCATAGTGATGACAGTGTTTTTCATGTACATTTCTACTTGTTCTTTTAGTGACTCTTCAAATTCTTCTGGACCAAATTCTAATTTCATCACTTCTTTTATTTCCTGTTAGGCAGATGGCACACATTCCCTCCACATTATATCTGACATTGAGGCCCTTGGCTTTTTTTTTCCCCCTGAAATTATTTTGAATATATGGTGCCATTACTGTTACTGTGCCTGATACATAACATGTATTTCATCTAAATAACAGCTCTTGAGCTTTGCTTCTCTAGGAAACTTTGCCTAATTAAACCATCTCATTGACTCCTATAAAAAGCCTTTGATTGTATTTCATTTGGTTGTCTAAAGTTAAATGCTTTCTGAAGTACAAACCCACAACTTAGAAATTTCACTTAAACACAAATGATCATAAAATACACATTGCTCCTTCTTCTACCTACCAGATTCCCTTTTTCCACACTCTCTTTGGATAGCCAACAACCTCTCCTAGGATGATGACACCATTAGGTGTTTAGAACCCAGAGGTAATCCAGGGTTGGCCATCAATACTTCATTCTCTTTGAGCTTTAGTCTAGAAGGACATGGGTCCATCCTGTCATCCTGTGTCCTTCTGTCTTTGATGGCTTCACTCATTCCTTCTTAGCTGTCTTTCTCACAGGCCCTATGGTTTAAGGCCCCCTCACCTATCCAGTTTCTTTAACTCTTGCCCAGTACTTTTGGAAAACCACTTTTATTGATTTCTCTTCCCTCCTTTAAAATCCAGGATTCTTAAGCTTCTTGTTTCTTTTCCTTTCTGTATTGTCTTCTCTCATTTAGAACATTTGTAGGTGCCTAATATATATTTGTTTAAAGAATGAATGAATATTTTAAGGCCATATTTCTTCAAATTAGAGAGTATCTGGATCTTGTACTTCAGAAGTTTGAGAACCATTGCATTACATTAAATGCTGTCATTTTGGGAAACCAACATAATTATGAACACAAGATTGGGCATTGAAATTATAGCAATACTTGATTATAATTTTATCCATTTGGTAATCTGTAATCTTTTTTAAAAATTATCGAACTGATTAGCATTTAACAATTATCTTAGAAAAGATATAGTTTCTTAATAAAACTTTCATGTACTCCTCTGCTGAATTCATAAACCCCAATTTGAGAATCATTGTTCTAGGAATTTGCTGTTTGTTAGCACTTTATTCCAAGACGAAAAAGATGGATTAAAATTATCTTGGTGAAAGATGTGGGCAACCTGTAAAATACATTTTTTTTTTAAGATTTATTTATTTATTTATTTGACAGAGAGAGACACAGCGAGAGCAGGAACACAAGCAGGGGGAGTGGGAGAGGGAGAAGCAGGCTTCCCACCGAGCAGGGAGCCCGATGTGGGGTCAGATCCCAGGACCCTGGGATCATGACCTGAGCCGAAGGCAGATGCTTAACGACTGAGCCACCCAGGCACACCTACATTTTTTTTTTAAGTGATTTTGATTTTGGAAATGAAATTATGTTTTCCTTGTTATATCCTATCATGAATGTTTTCAGTGGTAGGTCATGGGTGGGGTGGGCAGCACTAGTAATTGTGGGTCAGTTTAGATCAGTGATTCCACCAGGGTTGATTTTTGCCCCTCAAGGAACATTTACCAATGTCTTACAACATTTTTGGTTGTCACAGTAGGAGGCAGCTGCTACTGGTGTCTAGTGGGTACACACCAAGGATGCTACACAGGATAGCCCCCACGAAGAAGTAATTATTTTGCATAAAATGTCATTAGTGCTATGTAGCTCACTCTATTTAGATTATTTTCAGTAATATTCAACTATCATTTAACCTTTCTGACCCTGGATTCTTTAGGAAAGGAACGTATGGATGGACGTCTTAATGCCTCTAACAACTAGCGTTAACATAGAGCAAGCAGTGGGAAGAGAATGGGACCTTTGCTGTACTTTGAGTTCTCTTCTGCATTGTTGAATGCATCCTATCAGATTTTCTCTTTAATCAGGCAGGTGTTGTGTATCCTCCTTTATGTTGGTAGTTTTTGGTTAACAGAAAAGCTGTCCTCAGAAGTCACCACTTTCCCTCTTTTAGCTGGTTATTCCACTATCCATATTTGGAAAGCATGCTTTTATTGCCACTTCTTGATTCCTTGCATTCACAATTTGGCATCATCTATGGACTTCTATCCATATAGTTAGAGCTACATTATGGATATGCAAATATTATCCATAGCTGAGCCAAAGAGTAAAGCTTTTATTACTTTTTCCTTCTTGCATAGTTCTTACACAAAAAATTTTTACCCAAAATCTATGTAGTTGTCATTAATTCTACCTTAGACTCCTTGCCCCTTTTCTAAATCTTCTTAAGACATTCAGACACCTCAGACATCCTGTCATTTTCATTTCTTTGAAGAAACTTCTCAAGTCTCTTACTTATTGCTCCAATTTGGACTTCTTGCCTTTGTACATCATGTAATCCTGAGGTCATCAGCCTGGGGTTTCTTACTTTAATAAAAATTAGACATCTTTATTCTCCTCCTGAGTAGAGTGCATGGGAGATATAATCTGGATGTCTGAAAATGTCTTCATTCTATCCTCCCACTTTATTGATAATATGTCTGGATACCTTTGATAATTTTGAGGGCATGACCCATTGATGGTTTTGCACCGATGTTGCTATTAAAAAGTTTGATGACTTTCTGATAACTGAGCTTTCATATGTAACCTTTTAAGATCTTCTATTTGACCCTATATACACACCTTTCACAGTGGTTTGCCTGATTAACAACTCTGAGGTCCTTTCACCTTGTCTGATCCTTTAGTTCTAGGAAACTTTATTCTATTTCCTCTTTGGGTTTTTTTGTTAGTGTTTTTGGTTTTTTTTGTATTCTCCGTATGGACTGTCTGTTTTTTGGATACTGAACCTTTGGGAGATGCTTAGATCATGAGAGTGGAGCCCACATGAATGGGATTAGTCCCTTCTGCTGTTTGAGGTTACCGCAGAAAGATGACTGTCTAGCAAGTGGGCCCTCACCAAATACCTGCTGGTGCCTTGATCTTGGACTTCCCAGATTCTAGAACTGTGAGAAATAAACGTTTGTTGTTTATAGGCTGCCCAGGTATATTTTGTAGGTATATTATAGGTATTTTTTTGTTGTAGCAGCCTGAATAGACTAAGACTATCTTCCAAACCTACTGTATTTTTCTTTTCTGCTGTAATGTTAATTTTTAAAATTTCTTTTCTCTGAATATTCCTCCTCCCTTTTATAAAAAAGTAAAATGTCCTGTTTTTATTTCAGGGTTGCACTGTTTTATCTCTGTAAGGATAATAGTTCTTTTGAATGTTCTTGTACAAAGTATCTTTCCTCCAACTCGCCTTTTCTTTTTTTAGTTTGTTTCCTGTAGTTTATATCTTTCATATTTGGGCATTACTTCAGATATCTAAGAATTCTTTGTTGCCTGTCTAAGGGTGGGAAACCAAAAAGCCAATTGGAAGCTCTAAATTTTTTTTTTTTTAAAGATTTTATTTATTTATTTGAGAGAGAGAGAATGAGAGACAGATAGCAAGAGAGGGAAGAGGGTCAGAGGGAGAAGCAGATCCCCCGCTGAGCAGGGAGCCCGATGTGGGACTCGATCCCGGGACTCCAGGATCATGACCTGAGCCGAAGGCAGTCGCTTAACCAACTGAGCCACCCAGGCGCCCGGAAGCTCTGAATTTTTGAGTGGGACTTATTGACACTGACTGTCACTGTCAAGTGATCTGACTTGGCTTTTGTGGTGAAGAACATCTGATATAAGTTATTTAGCGCTTTCTATTTGGAAAGATTATATTCAGTAGAGAAAATTTATCTAGTCTTTTGCCTTGAAGTTGAAGCTCTGGCTTGACTGCCTATGATTTAACAGTTAAGTGGGGGAAGAGATCTGGGTTTTTCACATATTCACTTAATGCCCCCTCTTTCCAGTACTGTACCTGGCCTTCCAATAACCTTAGGTCTCTGGAGATGTTTTTACCCTCTTCAAAAAAAAGTCTTCAGTATGTGAGGTTAGGGAGGGGCAGTTACCCTGCTCTGTAAATAGGACAGGGTTCTGTGTCAGGGTTCTGACTGCTCAGTCCTGCATGTTTTAGCCTCCCTTTATCTGCACTTTTAGAGGCAAGTCAGGTTGGTTTTTGGCTTTCTCCACTCCTGATTTTAGTATTTTGTTTTCTTGAGTTAGCTAAGAAACTACTTGTCTTTTTATTTCCAAGTTTCCCCAATTTTGTTGTACTATTTCTGCACCTCTTTTCTTCTTTGGAGTGTATAGCTTTCTTAAAACACATACACACACACACACACTTCCTCTGGTTGTTTTAATGAGATTTCAGGAGGGAATTAGAGGTAGTTGCATGTGTTCAGTTAGCCACCTTTACCCCCTGGTAAACCTCAATTGGTTTGTTTAAATATCACTCTTACGGTGGTATTGGATTTCAACTGTATCATTCAACCTACTGATTCAGTAGGTGTTCATAGGGTCCCTAGCTGGGAACTTAACCATCGTTTATAATGTTATGGGTGGAAATCTGTTCAAAGATCTGTAATTTCAGTTTACACATGATCTGTTCACTTATAAGATGATAAAATGTATTTGCCTTGTCACATAAGTACATGTTTTTCTCTGTCCTGTAAGATAATTTTTCTCAGGAGAATGATCATATGCTTCAAGTGCTTACTGCTGCATACCCAAACTCCACCACAAGTTCTGATTTATTATTCATTTCCAAGGCAAAAGGAAGGATGCCCAATAAGATGTTAGGAAATTCTGTGACCCACAAAATTTAGTTAAATTTTCTCTCACAACAGATCTATTCATGCCTTATATGAGAGTGAGGATAAAAGAAAAAGGCGGTTTATTGTTAAGGTAGTCAAAAAAATTTGAATCATCAACTTTTCCTCGTATCTGATTTTTTCCTTTGCTCTGAGTGTTTTAAGCTATGTACTACTGCACCTACTTAAGGTTTTAACTTAAAAGTAGAAGTAACTATTTTTTATCATTGTGTTAACGTAGTTCAGTAGTTTGGTGTGTCTGTGATCCCTGGGATCATCAAGATTTCAAAGGGTATGCAAGGTCAAAACAATTTCCATGGTAAAACTATTTCCATATAATATTGAGATGTTAACTTGCCTTTTTGACTCTCCTTATTAGTACTGTGGAATTTTCCAAGGACTCCATGACGTGTGATGATGTCATTGCTCTGCTAAGATAAATGTAAAACATCCTTCTCACTAAATTTTTTGAGACTTGCAGCCTAGTTGGATAAGACCCAAACTACTCAGGTCTATAATGCTGTAGAAAAGATCGTGATTTTGTGTCCAGTTGTTGATCATGCAGTGAGAGTGCTTGCACTCTGCTTAGTTGAGTAAATTTTAAAGTTTCCTGCCTACAGTTTACTGTGATCGGATTACTGATGTTTTTTTTCTTTTAAGATTTAATTAATTTATTTATTTGAGAGAGAAAGAGGGCGTGCGCACGTGCATGCATGAGGAAAAGCAGAGGGAGAGGGACAAGTGGATTCTGCACGGAGTGCGGAGCCCGAGGTGGAGCTAAATCCCAGGATTCTGAGATCATGATCTGAGCCGAAATCAAGAGTTGGTTGCTTAATTGACTGAGCCACCCAGGCCCCCCTGATTACTGGTGTTCTGAGGAACCTAATGAGAGTCAGCTAGTTCAACCCTTCATTTTACAGATAGGAGACCAAGACCCAGAGTGATTGACTTGCTTTTAGGTCTGTGGAGTGTTTTTAAGTTTGGTGAAGCTGTTTGGTTCCCAAATCTACCTTAAGTATTTGATAAATTATTACAGCAGTTCTCAGATTTTTTGGTCTTAGGACCCCATTATACTCTTAAAAATTATACTTTTAAACTCTTTAAAAATTGTGTGTTAGCATATATGTAGATGTTTACTGTATTAAAATTTAAAACAGAGGGGCGCCTGGGTGGCTCAGTTGGTTAAGCGACTGCCTTCGGCTCAGGTCATGATCCTGGAGTCCCTGGATCGAGTCCCGCATCGGGCTCCCTGCTCGGCAGGGAGTCTGCTTCTCCCTCTGACCCTCCTCCCTCTCATGCTCTCTGTCTCTCATTCTCTCTCTCTCAAATAAATAAATAAAATCTTAAAAAAAAAAAAAAATAAATAAATAAATAAAATAAAATTTAAAACAGAAATTTAAAAAATACTTACCAATTCATTTAAAAACAATTATAAACCCATTGCATGCTAACATGTTTTTTAATGAAAAATAAATGTATTTTTCAAAACAGAATGACTTATAAGAATGGAGTTTTTTGAAAATCTTTAATATCAGCATAATGAAGGGCACCTGAATTCCTTATCTGTGTGTTTATTTGAAGTAAATGAGGTAAATCTGGCCTCATCCAGTATGTAGTTGAAAAATGGAGGAACCTTTTCAGATAATTGTGGATACTCTTCTTTGATATTATAGTACAACAAAACTTGATGGGTGGTAGTTTCTTTTTTAAAAAATTTTTTTATTGTTATGTTAATCACCATACATTACATCATTAGTTTTTGATGTAGTGTTCCATGATTCATCGTGCATAACACCCAGTGGACGGGTGGTAGTTTCTTAAAGATTAGTTGTGATGTGGAATCCGAAGACCTGTCAGTGGACTTTCCATTCTTTGTTACATTAAAATCCCCTGGTTGGCCTTGAATTTTGAATGGATCTTTTATCCATGCCTAATTTTGAAACATGTGTTGCTATTTGGAAAATAATGGTTCATTGAGTTAAGCAGATCTTCCAAATGCTGATATAATTATATAATACGGAAAAGCACATTTGTTAATATCACCACCAATATCAGAAACATCTTTTTTAAGTATTGAGAAGCTATCAGGTTCACAGTGTCAAGATATTTCTCCAAATTCCAATTTTTGAATAAAAGCTCCAGTTTTATCATTGGCAACACAAATGTCAGCTGTTTTTCCTAAAGCAACAAACTCATTTATTTTCAAGAAAATGACATATTCTCAGATCTGAATAAGTATAGTTTGGCCATTGTTCAAGTAAAAATGGTGTTCCATAATTGTGCAAATGCTTTTCCTTAAGACAGCATCTTACATTGGTATGCGGCAAAAGTGTTTGCTTATACTTCCCATTTTGTCAGATAGACTATTTAAATAAAGATGTACTCAGAGATTGAGATTTAATCAGCTAAATCAGGGCCAGCACTAGGATGAAGTGATTGAGGCACCTAGGGTGCAAAATTTAAGAATTTGCTACCTGAAAGTGAGTGCCTCTTTAAATTTTGCATGGGAGGTTCTTCACTTGCTACACTGTGGTCCCAGCTCTGAGGTTAATAATTTTACTGCTTCATCAAGGACTTCTTAAGTGAAACTAAAAAAAAAAGTTTGTCTTTTTTAACTGCAAATGTATGGAGGTAAAGAATACACTATTTAGCTTGGGGCCACTGTCTTAATTTGTGCTGAAACTAAAGCAGTGTAGCCCCGCCCCCCCCCATTTTTAATTTTTCCTCTTTTTTTTTTTAAAGATTTTATTTATTTGGGAGAGAATGAGAGACAGCATGAGAGGGAGGAGGGTCAGAGGGAGAAGCAGACTCCCCGCCGAGCAGGGAGCCCGATGCGGGACTCGATCCCGGGACTCCAGGATCATGACCTGAGCCGAAGGCAGTCACTTAACCAACTGAGCCACCCAGGCGCCCTATTTTTCCTCTTTATGCGTTGCTTTTGCGTCATCAGTGCAAATGTCAACACGATGAAAAAGACAATGTTTTGGTGTTACTATAAAAGTAATTTTTAAATTTTATCTATTTGGGAAAGTACAATCGGGAGCTCGCCAGTACGTGCACGAGTGAGCGGGGGTGGAGGGGCAGAGGGAGAAGAGAGAATCATAAGTAGGCCCCACACTCAGCGTGGAGCCCAACACAGGGTTCAGTCTCACAACCCTGAGATCATGACCTGAGCCGAAATCAAGAGTTGGATGCTTAACCGACTGAGCCACCCAGGTGCCCCAATATTACTATGAAAGTAATTCGAATATCACAGACACCACCTGGGTTCCCAGACCATCTTTGAGAACTGCTGAAAACTAGTGCTTTGCACCTTCCACAAGATTTGACCATCAATACTTAAGCTACTTAAAATGTTATGGTAATGGTTCTCATCTTCCCTGCACATTGAACTCACCTGTAGTGCTTTAAAACCACTGCAGAGGTCCCACCCCTAGAATTTAATTGGTTTAGGGTGCTGCTTGGATGTTGGGATTTTCATAAGCTCCAGAGTTGATAACATTATGCAGCCAAGGTTGGGACCTGTTTTATAGGGGTTGAATACTGTTTGGATTAGCTGTTTACTCATGTTTTCTACATTGAAATAAAATGTAATTTTATTTTATTTTATTTTTAAAGATTTTATTCATTTATTTGAGAGCGAGAGAATGAGAGACAGAGAGCATGAGAGGGAGGAGGGTCAGAGGGAGAAGCGGACTCCCTGCCGAGCAGGGAGCCTGATGCGGGACTCGATCCCGGGACTCTAGGATCATGACCTGAGCTGAAGGCAGTCGCTTAACCAACTGAGCCACCCAGGCGCCCCTAAAATGTAATTTTAAAAAGTAGCTTTGGCACTGTTCCTGGGACAAAAAACGGTTAGATTATGACACCAAGTGGTTTAAAAACAACTTGAGAAATAGCAGTCAGTTCTGTGAAAAAGTATACTTAGGGGGAAATTTAGTAGTGATACCTTAAAATGAGGTTGGTAATTCTGATTAGATTATTTTGGCCTCTGGTGGGTTGCTTGCTGATTCTAAAAAGTTCAACTTATAGAGTTTATTCACTCTGTAGAAGGCATTATATTAGTAATTGAGTACAAATAATAATTTCTTAGAAACTGGAGTTTAATGAAAGCCCATTTTTCAAACAAAACTTTCTTTCTTAGAATTAAAATTTAAATATTAAGATGGTATTATTCAAAGGATTTTTTTTCTCTTTGTTTCTTTTAGAATTAAAGTTGGGAGAACTGCTTCATGATAAGCTGTAAGTATTTGTGTCATTTGAAATAGTGTAGTTAATACTTCTATGTTTTTTCTCGTGTGCAATAGTATTCCTTGAGACCTGGGTAATACATTTCAAAGCTGTAAAAATAAAATGAATTATAAAGATATTTTTAACATTGATGAGTTATTTTGGGGCAGCTGACCCTAGTTGTGATATGAAATGGTTGGACTTAGTGAAACTGTGCCTCATGGTCCTTTCCTTGAGAGTTAGATATATAGGATGTGGAATTTCTTGAAGAAAAGTTAACAGGCTATATGTTATCTATAATAGGCTGGTTGATTACCAGAGATAAGTGAGATAATGGCTGGATGAAAGTAGATCGAAAATCCCTGGAAAGGTGAAAAAAGAGAGGTGCTTGATTCTATTTATACTACCATAGATAGCCTCAGTTCCCATACTGCTCTGGCCAGGCTCAATTTCAAGGTTAGAAATATTAAATGTTAAATTAGTGGCTGAGATTGGACATTCGGGAAGCAAGGGTAGACCCTGAAATGTAGTTCTTCTCAGACTCTAGTGTGAATCGGAATCATCCCACACATTGAAAACACATGTTGCTGGGCCCCACCCCCAGAGTTCCTTCTTTAGGTCTGGCGTGGGACCACAGAAGTTGCATTTCCGCCAGGTTCCCTGATGAGGTTGATGCTGCTGATCCAGGGACCAACTACACTGGTGCTGCCCACAATTCTAGGAAAGCTATAATGAAACCATATCACAAGCGAATGCAGGAAAGAGTGTGGCTCCTGACTGTGGAACAAGATTTGAAAGAAGTTAGCTGGAGGGACCAAGCTCTCTTCATTTCCCCAAGTTTTTAGGTTCAGCCCAGGGAACATGATTGCCAGCAGCCTCCCCGGACCATCTATTTAGTAAAGTTACATTTTTGTGATCATATCTCCCTTAGCTGTCTTGTCTTTTATCCCTAGCATACAATCTTCTAACATGCTATGTAACTTTTTATCTTTATTGTTTATTCTCTGTTTCCTTCCACTGGCTATAATAAGGCAGGCAAATTTGTTCTGCTCACTCATGTATCCTAAGTATCTAGAACCATGCTTAGAACATATTAGGTGCTCCTGGAATTTGTTGAATGAATGGAATAGCTAACTTAATGCTACTATAGTTTCCATAGAGCTTTACTAATTAGGCAGGTACCTCACTAGTCTAGGGTTTTAGTTGTGCCATTAAAACTTGATTTAGTTGTTCTCTTGTAATAAGTGGATACTTTGTTTTAAACTAATTCAGACATCAGAGATGAAACAAAAACTTCCCATGACACTGCCCCCACTCTGCCACATGCCTTTTCTTTGCCCAGAGATGATAACTGTTACCAGATTGTTGCATGTCTTTCTAGACCTATAAGTATATTTACATACATTAGTAAAATCTGTAAAATTAGTTAATTGTAAGTACGAATCTACAGTATGCATTTTGAAAATTCCTTCTCAATTCAGTGTATCTTGGAGCTCATTCTCTGTTAGTATATAAGCTCTACCTTGTTCATTTTAACTGTTGGTTTGTATTTTACAAAATGGCTATACCTGTGGTATCCCTATTGATGGACATTTAAATTGTAATATTTTTGGTAACATGGGAAAATTGAAGACATTTAATTTTTACAAGCCTTTTTGTATACATGTACAAATAATTTTTAGGATGGAAGCCTAGGAATCAAATGACTAGATTTTAATGGGTTCAGCCAGACTTTCCTAAACAAAAGTGTGTATCAATTTACACTCCCACCAACAGTATATGAGAGTAAACTAAATATATTTTTAAAACTTTCTGAATGGCCAGAGAAATTCCTCATTGTTTTGTTTTGCATTACCTGATTACTTTTGAATTTGAGCAGCTTTTCACCTTGTTATTATTACTATACATTTTTTCTTTTGCGAATTGTCCGTTCCTGTTGTTTGCCTCTTTTTTTTTTTTTGGGGGGGGGGACTACTTGCCTTATTTATATGTACAGGTGGTTGTATTCTGGATAACTTTTTGAAAATTATATTAAAAATATCCAGCCTAGATAATTAGGAATTCCAGCTGTGGTTTATTATAGGCACATATAAACTAGTTTTGTAAATTATTGAAGAGTCTTTTGTTTGCTTGTTTTAGGTTTAGAACTTAAATCTGCCTGCAGTTTACTTTTTGAAATTGTGTAAATCAAAGATTTCACTTTTTTCCAAATGGTTAGCCACTTGTCTCAGCGGTATTTATTGATTAACCCACTATTTTTCAGTACTTTGAAATTCTTTTTTTTTTTTTTTAAAGATTTTATTTATTTACTTGACAGACACAGCGAGAGAGGGAACATAAGCAGGGGGAGTGGGAGAGGGAGAACAGGCTTCCTGCTGAGCAGGG
>NC_058415.1:26545107-26644237 GCF_002201575.2 Neomonachus schauinslandi
AGACAGCGAGAGAGGGAACACAAGCAGGGGGAGTGGGAGAGGGAGAAGCAGGCTTCCAGCAGAGCAGGGAGCCTGATGCGGTGCTCGATCCCAGGACTCTGGGATCATGACCTGAGCCGAAGGCAGACGCTTACCGACTGAGCCACCCAGGCGCCCCGATCTTGTCAGATTATCTTGAAGCATTAAGAGATTTGAGGGATTGCAGGGAAGAGTCTGTCTCCTTAAAGCTGGTTTTGATGTCTTGCTGCCTTTCTGAGAAATGATTTAGTGTAGCAAGGTAGATGTCTTGATTTTCCTGGTAATCTAATAGCTTAGACTAAGCAAAATATGAAGTCAGTAGCTTCATCACCTGTCAGACTTTCTTTTAAGCTTTTTTTGTTCCTGTCCCATTTTTTTGAGGCATTTCTCCATTAACGATATGCTTACTAACTAGTCCTCAGTGCATCACAACTATCTGCTTTTCCACAGTGCATCACAACTATCTGCTTTTATGGCTAATAAGCCATAAAAGCCAGCCACAAATAAGAGGATTCCTGGATTATTTTTCATTATGTTATTGCCAGAACTTTGGGCATTATAGACAGTAATGTGCCAGATTATTACTATTATTCAAGATCTAAAGAAAATGATGATTATTCCAACATTAAGTAGAGAAAATTATTTAAAGAAGGCAAAGTGAAATCCATTATAGATCAGTTGATCTTTTTTCCAAAATTTCTAATGTGCAACATTTTGAAGGAAAAACAAAAAACATTTTTTGTTTTCTTTTCTCCCCCGCAGTGCATGTAAAATAATTTGAGTGACAAATACATGGAATAATTTTTATGTTATGTTTCTATTTAATTGAAATAGAAGTGGTAGCAAATTGGGAAGACTAAATACATAGAATACCATAGTTATTTAAAGCACTGTAATTTTATATCATTGTGGGAATCTGGATAAACTTAACTGGTTCAAAAACAATTTGGTCAATTTTTTTATTTGCAGATTTGGCCTTTTTGAAGCCATGTCTGCCATTGAAATGATGGATCCCAAGATGGATGCTGGCATGATTGGAAACCAAGTTAATCGAAAAGTTCTCAATTTTGAACAAGCTATCAAGGTAATTACCATTGTGCTTTTTGTGTTTTATCATTTGTTATTTCATATGTTAAAACAATGAAAATCAAACTTGGCATATTAAAGTATAATTTTTTAAGATTATCTCAGGTATATAAATAAAAATTGGTTATAACCTTTAGTTACCTCTTTTGAAATCTGTAAAATCTGTAAATTGTTCAAAGTCTTCATTACAAGCTTGCTCTAAATTTGTGCGTCTGTTTATTAAATTTTTTTAAATATTTTATTTCAGACCGAGAGTAAGAGAGAGCACGAGTGGGGAGAGGGGCGGGGGAGAGGGAGAAGCAGAAGCAGACTCCTCGCTGAACAAGGAGCCCGATGAAGGGCTCAATCCCAGGACCCCAGGGTCATGACCTGAGCCGAAGGCAGACATTTAACCTACTGAGCCACCCAGGTGCCCTGTTCATTAATTTTTGAAAGCATTTCAGTATATATTCAAATACCAGGGTAGTTGGTTAAGGGATTAAATTTTATGTATTAATACATTAAGCAAGGTGCTTGTGGTTGTGAATTTGAAATTAACTGTGAGGATTGACTTACAAATTTATTCATAGTTGACACAGAGTTTAATTTTGCATATTTTATGAGGAAGGATTTGCTAAACAAAATTTACAAGTAGTATAGTTAAGGGAAGGGTTTTTTTTTTTTTTTTTCGTGATACTATAAAAGTTATTTATTCACTATACACAGAACATGTCCCCTATAAAATGTACATGTAAATCACTAAAAAGTATAATCTGGTGAACATTTTCTCAATTACAGAACATACTAAATCAGTTGGGATAACAGCTCTCTGTCTGCCTCAAAATAATCTAATTATAGCACCCAGAGTCTCCTTTATATCTAATGCAAAGTTAAATACTTATTTTGGGGATTATTTCCTAATATGTGTTTGAGGAGGCAGAGTTAACAATTTAATATAACTCTAGTATATTACAGTCACTGCACAATAAATCAGTTTATTACAGATTAAAACATTTTTTCATTATTTGTATTAATGGGATGCAAACAAATACTGGATACTTTTAAATGGCAGATAATCACAAAATTATCTTTGATAGTATTCTGGGTTTTATAATTACATTAAGATATGAATGGTGTAAAACAGTTAGAATACACCTCAAAACAATGAGGCCATACTGTAATGATTCACTAGATTGTGCTCAGTAGACATTAAGTAAGTGAATTTTCTCCCCAATTACCCAGTACAATTTTTGCCCACAGTAAGGGCTCAGTAAATAAATGTTTGCTGAATATACTGACTTAGGACAGAGGTGAGACAAGATGGACCCTCTTAGCTAGATGTCAAGTATTACAACTGGAATTTACCTGGGAAAGAGAACATAAGGAAGATGTAAACTGCACATGGCATACAAGTAAATAAACTTAGATGCCAACAAAGCAAATCATTAAGCAGAAAAACACTGGCACTGGAATAAACAAAGGCAAGATTTGCCAATAGCAAAAATGGAACTGACTTTAAGAGACAACCAAGAAAAAGTTTATATTGGACCATGCCTTTTCTCACCCACTTCCGTTTGAGACAGACCAACAGAGGCACTGTAAGAGACTATGGCTGTCTTCCTTGATATTCAGACATCCTAGTTTCCATTCATTTATTATGGACCTGTTACCCATGAATCAATATAAACCTATTCAGATTTAGGGATTAGTTTCCACAAGTACAAAGTTGAATTTCCTTTTATTTGTCCTAAAATGCTTACTTTCAAACTTGAAGGGACTTCAATTATTCCATGTAGTTTCGATAACATTCTTTTATCTTTTCAGACCAGAGTCAAAATATTCGTACAGTATTCATACTGCAGCACCTTCCACCCACCCTTTGGTCGCTTGAACTGCCCTTCTTTGGTTCTTTTTCCGCTTTCTCAGATCTTTCTTGAAGTGTAGTAAGCAGAACTGTACTGGGTATTCCAGCTGCAGTTTGGTCTATCATTGTCGGAATGGCTTCTGCTACGCCGTGGTCTTCCAGCCGGTCTCCTGTTTCTAGGACTATAAGATCTTCTATAGTTGTAATCAAAGGACCGGCTTCTTGATCTTCTTCTTTCATAACTCCGGCTTCTAGAACGTCTGTATCTGTCATAATCATCATAGCGTGAAGAGCTGTATACATTCCTCCCCTCCTTGGCTTTCATTTGATTTGGAGTCTTCCGATCCCCCTGTGCAAACTGTATTTCAATTTGGCGTCCACAAATCCATTTTCTGTCCAAATTATGTAAAGCGTCTTCGGCATCACGGACATCCTCAAATTGAACATAAGCAAATCCTCTTGGACGGCGCGTGTAGAAATCAAGTGGAACATACACATCAACTATAGGACCATAACGACCAAATTCTCTTTGTAAATCTTCGGACCTGGTATCGTCGGCCACGTTCCTTACGAACAGAGATGTGTTGGGGGGGGCGCAGGTAGCGGGACATGACGGCGACGTGAGTCTCGGCAGGGGTACTAACGGGCTCAGTAAACCGTCCGCGGATCCGAAGGGAAGGGTTTTTAAAAATGTTTGGTTGGGACACCTGGCTGGCTCAGTCCAGTTAAGCATCTGATTCTTGATTTTGGCTCAGGTTATGATCTCAGGGTCATGAGATTGAGCCCTGCATTGGTCTCCACACTCACTGGGGAGTCTGCTTGAGGTTCTCTCTCTCCCTCTCCTTCCCTGTACCCTGTGCACATGCACGTTCTTTCTCTCTCTCAAATAATTAAAGTTTACTTTTCTCTTTGTAAATAGTTTTGATCCTAAAATGATTATTGTTTATTAATGCTTAAAACTAATTTGAACTGTTTTTTAAATACTTGTGGGTTTGACTTTTTGTTTCTTTGTAAACGCCTTTAGTCTGTTTCAAATTAAGAGGCTTTGATTTTTTTTTTATTGAAGATCTACTTGTTGGTTTGACTTTTTGTTTCTTTGTAAAGGCCTTTAGTCTGTTTCAAATTAAGAGGCTTTGATTTTTCTTATTGAAGATCGAATACAGAGTTGGTATCTTAGTTTTTATCAGGTGATGATATAGTTCTAGAATTTTTATTTTTAAAATCTAATTTTTGGAAGAGAAAATGCTACTTGACATAGAAACCATAAATTTGTAAAAAAAACTTCTCATATGTCCCATTTCTCCTCATTTTTAGGATGGCACCATTAAAATTAAAGACCTCACCTTGCCTGAATTGATAGGGATAATGGATACTTGTTTTTGCTGTTTGGTAAGAGTTGAAATAACACTTGGTTAATCTAAAAACTGTCACTTCCCAGAAAGTTTCCTGGTTGGGGGCTATTGACTTAGAGACAGAAGGCAGGAAAACTTGTGCAGTTTCTTGCAGTAATCTAGGTGGGATGTGATGCTCTCGACTAGCAGTAGTAGTAGTAGTAGTAGTCTCTACTAGTAGTGAGTATGAAAAAGAAAAGTTAAATGAGTGGCTAAGGACTAGTTAGTTCTAAAATTGTGAATTCCCTACCTTATGGATTTTGATTGACTCCATTGTGGAATTGATTACTTTTGGATGGTATGTAAGGCAGCATTCTAATTTCATTAATCTCCAAGTATATTGCAAACTGAATTCTATATAAGAATGCTTCCATTAGATAGCTAATCGTATTTATGGTAATGATTCTTGAAAAACTTTAGTCAGTGAAAGTGAATTGTAATTCTATTGTCTCTTCTGACTTTCCCTTTAATCATCTTTGAAATGCCATGATTAATAGTACATTTATTTGGGTCTGTGGCAGTCTAGCCCTTGACTGTTGGGTCAATTTAGACTTTGCAGGCTCTCTGTGTTGTCTTAAACATACACATATATTTATTTCTTTATAGATAACATGGTTAGAAGGCCATTCCTTGGCACAGACAGTATTTACGTGCCTTTACATTCACAATCCAGACTTTATAGAAGATCCTGCCATGAAAGCTTTTGCTCTGGGAATCCTGAAAATCTGTGACATTGCAAGGGAAAAAGTAAATAAAGCTGCTGTTTTCGAAGAGGTAAGATTTTGTAATATGAGAATTCCTGAAGCTCATTGACCACTTTATTAATTGTGATATATTTAAATGATCATATGATATATATTTTTATCAACAAATATAGTTAAAAACAGTTTTTAAAAGTGATGCTGTGCTGTTTACGAATATATTGGCTGAAGTGAACGAGTTCGGAGAAAGAACTTTAGTTTCAGTATATGTTCTTTCCGTCAGTACCATTCATTGAGTATCCATTATGTGCAGAGTATTTTGTTCTGGGTATTGTGGGAATTCACAAAGAAAATAGAAGACACAGCTTCTTCCCTCAAGTCTCTTATAAATTATAACACAGAAGTGCTGTACTTTCTTTGGTTAAGAGGGAGCTAAGGAAAACAAACGTATAAAGAATATTTTAGGGTATAAACATATTCTTCCAGTTTGTACAAAGTACTTTGCCCTGAGGAAGTGTTGTGAGTTTTAGACATGGAAAGATGTTTTTCTCCTTATGAGAAAAAATAAGGTTTCAGGCACTAATAATTTTAAGGGGAAATATGATAGCATTTAAAATTATTGATAGGTATTTTTAATTCTTCCTTTTGTTGAAACTTATGTTTCTTTTTAACACTGTTACTGATCCAAAATAAATATCTTAGTCTCCTACAGTGGTTCAGTCTATAATATGTATAGCTTTTCTAAATTTGTATTAATAATGTGAGAATAATACAGCTAATATGACTTCACATTTGAATATACAGCTTGTGAGTTGTGTATGAGATACTGTCTACTTTTTACACACTCATTGGTTAGGTAGCTACTTATTTTAATTGCTGTGGGTATCATGGAAAATCTTACCCATTTGCATGAAAATTTTAAAAAGATTAGTTCACGTTAAGTGAGAAGAGATATATATATTATTAAATACTTACATTCTCACACCACACCCAAAGGACATCAAAAATCCTAATCCTAGGGCAGAGAAAGGATTCATTTAGCAAATAGGGCTATAGTAGTTGTTAGCACCCTTGAAAATTAACTTATCATTTTATGTCTCCCTTAATCTGTTGGGTTATTATAGCAGAATACCATAGATGGAGTGGTTTGTAAACCGAAGTTTATTTCTCATAGTTCCGGAGACTAACAAGTCCACGATCAGGGCACCAGCAGCTTCGGTGGCTTGTGAGGGCCTGCCTTCTGGTTCCTAGACGGTTATCCTTGCACGGAGTCCTCACTTGGCACAGGGTGCACAGGAGCTCTCTGGGTCTCTGTTATAAGGGCGCTCATCCCATCCGTGAGG
Organism: Neomonachus schauinslandi; assembly: GCF_002201575.2. Classification (NCBI taxonomy): domain Eukaryota; kingdom Metazoa; phylum Chordata; class Mammalia; order Carnivora; family Phocidae; genus Neomonachus; species Neomonachus schauinslandi. The sequence continues at coordinate 26,551,490 of NC_058415.1, forward strand.
GCTCTGCCCTCATGACCTAATCACCTCCCTGAGACCCCACCTCCTAATACTATCACAGTGGGTGTTAGGACTTACATATGAATTTTGGGGGGCCACAAAGATTCAGTCTATGACAACATCAAAATAAATTGCAGATAGATGAAATATTTTAAGTGTAAAAAAAGTTGTTAAAAAGACAGAAGGTAGTTTATAGAAAATGAAATGGCCTTTAAACATAAGATATGTAACTTAAGAGACATGCAGATTAAAACTGAGATACCATTTTTTACCCATTATTGGCAAAGATTAGAAATTTTGTGTAATGTACTTATCGATGAGGGTGAGAAACAGGCACTCAACATGTGCTGTGTGTGTGAGAAAGAGACGAATAGTCATTGCTTCCCTCTTTTTAATCTTTAATTTCAAATTAACAAGTTATAGTGACAGCACAAAGAACAGTATATATCCCTCACCTTGATTCAGCTGCTATTAATCCATTGTCCCATTTACTTTCTCAATTTCTCTCTCAGGTATGTATGTTTTTTCCTTGAATCGGTGGAGAGTAAGTTGCATACATTATGACCTTCTCCCCACAAACACTTCTCAGTGTGCGTCTCCTAAGAAAAAAAGGTACTTTCATACACAACTACAGCACAATTATCAACCTCAGTGAATTTGTAATAACAGTCCACTCTCCATATTCTGTTCCTGTCAGGTGACCCAGTAATATCCTTCTTACTGTTTTTTTTTTTCCCTGTGGTTCGGGATCCAGTCTAGAATCACGTCCTGCATTTAGTTGCCTCTTTAGTATCCTTTAGTCTATAGCAGTTCCTCTGCCTTTCTTTGTCTCCATGTCATTGATGTTTTTGGAGAACACAGGCCTCTCCTGGTTTGTCTTTTTTAATAATGTTCCTCACTTGGGGTTTGTGTGTTTCTTCTCCTGATTACATTTAGAATATGCAGTCCTGGTAGGAATATGATGTAAATGATATTGTGTCCTCCTCCTGGTGTCACTGCTGAGGCATACAGTATGCATCTGCCCCCTCAGTGGTGATGTTATTTTGTTCCAGGGTGTTTTCTGATATGGTTACTGTTTTCTCTCCTGGCATGTAATAAGCCTTCCATAAGGAAACTCTTTAAGGTCATACAAATATCCTGCTCATTAAAATCTTTCCCCTAGATTTAGCATCCACTGATGCTTGTGTGGACTAATCTTCACTGTGATGGCTGCAAAATGATGATTTTCTCACCTTAGCACCTTCCCCCCCCCACATTTATTAGTCAGGGCTCAGGTTTTCACTGTAAGCAAGACTCAAACATTTTTATGGTATTATAAACTCACACAACTGTTTTAAAGAGCAGTTGGTAATATCGTAAGTTAAAATGTATGACTTACCACAGCTGGTTCACTTTTAGGAATTTGCTCTACAAATCTGTGCTGTGTACAAAGATTTATGTACAAGGACATTAATTGTAGTTTTGTTTGTAGTAATGAAAGTCTAGAAACTACCTTAATGTCCATCAATAGGAGACTTGTTAAATGATGCTACCTTCATATGGTGGAGTATTATGCACCCTTTACAAAGAAGGAGGTAGGTTTATGTGTACAAGTAAGATTAGACCTCCAAAATAAAATAAGTCAGGTATAGAGAAGTATGTAATAGGTTTCTTTTTTAAAATGGGAAGTAGTTAAATCTTCATTATAGTAAGATAACTGGAATCTTGAGGGTTGGGATATATTTGTTTGTGCTTTTGGAATTTTTATTATGTGCCTGAGTGAGTTTGTTTTAAAAGTAAATGAAAATTTTTCTGTAAGTAATTATAATTGAAATTCTGCATATTCTCTGGATGAAGGACTTACAAATGGGAGAAATCATAAAGGAAAGTACCAATAGGAAAAAGCTGATAGAAAATTTTTTTCAAAAAAATCTAGATAACAAAAATAGTCTATATTTCTGTGTTAAGATCTCATTCAAATAAAACATAATACTGAAGCCCAGATGAATAGGCAGTAAAATAAACAGCTTACTCATGGAGGAGGGGAATAAATGGCCATAGCATTTAAAAATTTAGTCTCAGTTCATCCAAGAAATACAGTTAAAATAATTCATTTTTCATCTATCAAATATATATATATATTTTTTAAAGATTTTATTTATTTTTTAGAGAGCGAGTGAGAGAGAAACAGCATGAGAGGGGAGAGGGTCAGAGGGAGAAGCAGGCTCCCCGCTGAGCCGGGAGCCTGATGTGGGACTCGATCCCAGGACCCTGGGATCATGACCTGAGCTGAAGGCAGACGCTTAACCATCTGAGCCACCCAGGCGCCCTCAAATATATTTTTAAATGAATATTCAGTATTGGTAAAGATGCAGTAAGTTGTCATTTGGTTTTTATTAGTGGGAGTATGCATTAGCACAGCTGAAACTAATTCATCTTTAGAACTCAGCCTTAAATGATTAGAAATGTGGATACTTTATGCGAAAACACTTTAATCAGTTTTTAATAGTGAAAGTTGGCAACAACCAAAATGTCACCATTAGGGTTTGCTTGAAGTAAATTATGGATAATTTATTACACATAATTTATTATATAGAGTTATGATAGTGAAAACAGTGTTTAAAATCATGGGGGATTGTGGTGCCTGGGTGGCTTAGTGGGTTAAGCATCTGCCTTTGCCTCAGTTCATGATCTTAGGGGCCTGGGATCGAGCCCCGAGAAGGGCTCCTTGCTCATTGGGGAGCCTGCTTCTCCCTCTTCCCTCTGCCCCTCCCCCCTTCTTGTGCGCGCGTGCTTTCTCTCAAATAAAATCTTTAAAACACGGGAGAGTGTATACTTTAAAGGGTTAGGAAAGCAGCACACAGTATAACCAACTATGTAAAAATAAGACTGGAAAGAAGTATAAAGCTCTTGGGCTGGAAAAATTGTGTTTTCTTGTTTCTGTAAACTTTTCAGATTTTTCCAGATGAGTATGTCTTGTTTTTATAATTAGAAAAAGAATTGATTGCCTACTGAAAGTCCTTAAGAGACCTGGTAATGAATAAGAATAAACTGTAATAAACAAATCATTTCTTTGAAATGGCTGCATCTGCAGTTCCTAGGTGCTGGTATATTTTGTCCTCAGATGTTGTCTCTGCTTTGTTTTTACTCCTGAACTAGAGACATGTGTCTTTCTTAATATTTTGTATACATGTGCAAAATGGGAACCAGTGTTCCCCTATCAAGCCACTGATCCTCTTGCATTCTGCATCTTGCAGAATGGTATCTACAGGGTTATCTAATTGAAATCTTTTATTTTTACCTTGCAAGTGTCTTCAATCTTTTGAAGCTTTTCCTTCTCTCATTGTTCCTGCTTTAGTTTGAGCTTTTGTCAGCTTCGGATTTAGGTTCTCGAGAGAGTGTCTGCACTTTTCTTTCTGGCCCAGTCTTTCCCTCTAGGCCACTCTCTACTTGACTACCACTTAGCTACCATCTTAAAAGTAGGTAATCTGGTCATGTTCAGTTTTGCTCTTTGAAAATTTTTCCTGGAGTGGGTGTTTTAATAAAAAGTAATAATACCTGTATATATTATGCAAAATCAAGTAGCCCATAGGATGTAAGATGGAAAATTGTAGTTCTCTGTTCTTTCCTTACTCATTCCGTAATAATATTAAATTCTGTTTAGCTTTTTCCCACTATTTATTTCCATATTTTGGATAATAGACTTATATTTTCATTTCTAGATATAAACAATTTTATACAGTTAATTTATACAATTTTATACAGTTTTAACAATTTTTAACTAGGATATGTCAGCACATTTTTAGTATATAACTGGCATTCACATATTACCCCCTCCTGTACCCCAATAGTAATTCGGTTTTGGTTAAGTCATTATTCAGTGTTGACATTACTGTGATTGTATAAATGCTAATGACAGATGAGCCAGAGTGGTGTAAGCATACATTTCCTTTCTTATACAAATTTTTATTTTTCTTGAAGGTGATAACTGCTTCTTTTTGGTTTGCTTAGTTTTCTGTGTACTTCTTGATTCTTCCCCTCCCATTATTATGAAACATAATGAGATAGTCTGTCAGTCTATATATTTTTTAAAGTTCTTTTTCTTAGCTCCTTTATTCTCTAGCTTCAGACTGGATCAGTTGCCTTCTAGGTCCACTGTGCAGCTGTGATCCCAGGTTCTATTCTCCTGGGAATTCCATTTCCCTTTCTTTGTTGTTAGTTTTCTAGTTATCTGGATTTCATTTATTTTTCTTAGTTTATTATTTGTGTGGTATAGCATTTCCAGTTCCATGGGCAGAGACAGGGAGGGAATTGTTTTTTGAGAACTTGCATGTCTGAAAATGTCTTCCCTACTCTCACACTTGATTAAAAGTTTGGTTGTAATAGATTTTTAGGTTGGAAAATCATTTTCCTCAGAGTTTTTTAGGCATTATTCCAATGACTCTTAATTTTAGTGTTGCCGTCCTGATATTTTATATGTGACCCATGTTTTTTCTTTGGAAATTTTTAGGATTTTTCTTTTTAATGACTGTACTTTAGGCTTGGTCATTACAACCCTTTACTGATCTCAGTTTGGAGTATCCTATTCTCAGACCACCACGTATTTCTATGTTGCTTGTGTTCTGACTCCTGCAGTTCACCCCTACTTGGACTCCAGTTTATTATATCACTTTTTGACTGTCATTACCCTTTTGACTCTCTTTTCTCACTTTAAATCCATCTTCCTTCATTACAGTTACTCCCTTGCCTACGCTTTTAGCTCTCTGTCTCTCTTGCCTTATTGTACCTCAATTCTCGTTGAGTCTAGCCCTCTATCTACTGTGTCTTTATACTTGCACATCTCAGTGTGACTAGAGAAAAATACATTCACACTGATTGGTCCTACTTTCAGTTCATCACCACTAACTTCAAGCAGGCTCCTTCCCTACGTCATTCACTCTCTCTCTCAGACTTCTGACACTTTCACCATCCTCACTTGAAGCAAACCTACCTTCCTACTGCACTAAATAAATGGAAGTAATGTCACCTACCTGCACAGGTGCTCTGTGTTCTTTGGCTTCTGGCTATCTAGAAGAACCTTCTCTCTTATCTAAGGGTGATCTCTTCTGCTTGTGCATTGGATTCCATACCCTGTCTTATTAAAAAATATTCCTCTAGCAATTCTCCCCTCTGTCCCTTGCATAATGAATTTGCCCCTCTACTGGATCATTCCCATCTGCATGTTAGCATGGCTTTTCTTCCTCCATCTTAAAAATACCATTTCTTGGCATAACATAACTTTAGCTTCTGCTCCATATTATGCAGTTCTTTTCAGCCAGAATCCTTAAGAGGTGTCCATTCTCTCTTAAATCCACTCCAGTCAGGCTTTGAATAGTAATCCACCAAAACTTCCATCGTCATGGTCATCTAAGACCTCACTGTTGCTAAACCCATTGGTTAATATTTGGTCTTAAACTTGATTGGTCATCAGATTTTGGACATGGAGTCCATACTTGAAACAAGTTATTTTCTTGGCTTTTAAAATCCAAGATGCTCTTTTTCCCTGATTTCCTGCCTCACTAGTTCTTGTTTGTCATCTCATTCTCTAAGCCAACACTGTCTGATACAGAATGCAAGCCATATACATCATTTAAAATGTTCTAGTAGCCTATGGGTGAAATTTTTATAACATTTTATGTAGCCCAGTATATCTAAAATAATATTTCAGTATATAATCATTTATAAAATATTAATGAGAATTGCCAAAATATGGAAAGAGCCTGATGTCCATTGATGGATGAATGGATAGAGAGGATGTAGTATGTGTGTATATATATGTGTGTGTGTGTGTGTGTACACACACACACACACACACACAATGGAATATTACTCAGCCATCAAAAAGAATGAAATCTTGCCATTTGCAATAATGTGGATGGAACTAGAGTGTATTCTAAGAGAAGTAAGTCAGTCAGAGAAAGACAAATACCATATGATTTCACTCATGTTGAATTTAAGAAACAAAACAGATGAACATAGGGGAAGGGAAGGAAAAATAAGATAAAAACAGGCAAAATGTAAGAGACTTTTTTTTAAGATTTTATTTATTTGACACAGAGAGAGCGAACACAAGCAGGGGGAGTGGGAGAGGGAGAAGCAGACTCCCTGCTGAGCAGGGAGCCTGATGCGGGACTCGATCCCAGGACCGTGGGATCATGACCTGAGCTGAAGACAGACGCTTAACCGACTGAGCCAACCAGGCGCCCTGAGATTTTTTTTTTTTTTTAAGATTTATTTATTTAGAGAGTGTGCGCTCGAGCAGGGGGAGAGGAAGAGAGAGAGGGCAAGAAGTAGATGCCACACTGAGCACAGAACCCAATGTGGGGCTTGATCATAAGATCCTGAGATCATGATCTGAGCTGAAATCAAGAGTCGGACGCTTAACTCACTGAGCCACCCAGGCACCCCAAGAGATTCTTAACTATAGGGAACAAAGAGTTGCTGGAGGGGAAGTGGGTGGGGGGATGGGGTAATTGGGTAAGGGGCATTAAGTATGGCACTTGATGTAATGAGCACTGGGTGTTACATGCAACTGATGAATCACTAAACTCTACCCTGAAACTAATAATACACTATATGTTAACTAACTTGAATTTAAATAAAAATTAATGAGATGTAAAATTAAATATTTTTTGTAGCAAGTATTCTAAGTGTGGTATGTATGTTGCACTTACAGCACATCTCAGTTTGAACTATCCACATTTCAGGTGCTCACTACCTAATTGGCTGTGTGATGGCCATATTGGTCAGCACAGTTCTAAACACTGGTGTGGCTCAGGCCCTATCTTTACACCTCTTCTCTGTACTTATTCCCCTGATGATCTCATGCAGGTTCATAGACTTAAATTCTGTCTCTGCTACTGAAGCCTAAGTTTGTATCCTCAGCTTAGACTTTATAGACTTCCCTAAATCTCAGACTCACACATGCTACTGCCTATTCTACATTTTCCGCTTGTATGTTGAGCTCAGGCATCACATTTCCAAAATGGAGCTGCTGATTTTCCCATTGCCTCCTAACTTCTTCCTTCTGTAGTCTTCTCAATCTCAGCAAATGGAGCTCTGTTCTTTTAGTTGTACAGAACAAAAACTTTGGAGTCATCCTTGACTCTTCTCTTTCTCTCATACCTCACATCTAAACCCTCAGGAAGTCCTGTGAACCAAAGGTTGGCAGTCTGCAGCCTGCAGGCCTACCCAGCCTGTTGCCTATGTTTTTTATGGCCCTGGAGCTAAGAATGTTTTTTGTGTTTTAAAAAAAAAAAAAATTAAAATTAAAAAAAATTTTTTAAGATTATTTATTCACTTCAGAGAGAGCACGAGCACGAGCCAGGAAGTATGGGGGCAGAGGGAGAGGGAGAAGCACACACCCCACTGAGCAGGGAGCCTGACACAGGGCTTGATCCCACGACCCTGGGATCATGACCTGAACCGAAGGTAGACGCTTAACCAACTGAGCCACCCAGATGCCCGTTTTTGTGTTTTAAATAGTTACGTTTAAGTAGTCATATAAGTACCTATATAATATCTCCATTTTACCACTTGGCTTGTAAAGCAGAAAATATATATTATCTGGCTCTTTTAAAAAAAGTATCCTTGACTGATACTGTTTATATGTTTAATTTATTTATTTGTTTAGTTAGTGCCAGGCACTGCGGCAGGTACTGCTGGGTTTTTGCACCTGTAATGATAGGCATATATTGCTTTGCTGTGCAGGGTGATAGGTGGGAGGGAGACTAAGGATGCTCCTCCTGGCTCAAATGCCTTTTCTCCTTTTTAAGGAAAAGTCCTACTTATATTTAGACTTGGATCCCAGTCTCCTAACTTGCCCATACAGACTTCTTCTCTGCCCTTCTTAGCACATTCTGTTACAGCTGGTGCCTACATACTGGCTTGCATGGAACAGTCCTACTTGGCACCTTTTATCCTGGTGTAGTTATTAATAGCATCCCCTTTTACGCTCAGTAGTATGGCAGTTTGAGTAATAATGGTATGGTGCACCCCTTATGGTGTACCCCTTCTCCTGTCATTTTTTTTTTTTTTTTTGAACATAGATGTGACATTTGGAGGTAGGTCCTGCTTCATTTGGTCAACATGTAAATGTAAGATAGCCTCAGAGCTTAGGATGGTGAAGCAGAAAGATTACTTCTGATATTCCTGTTATTTGGCATGATATAAGTAAGTATGCATCACTTAAGTCACTGTAGTTGGATTTTCCTCTTATTTGCAACCAAATATATTTTTAATACAAAGATAAATAAGTTATAAAAGTTTTGGTTTGCCTGGCAAAGAGTAAACACTGTTACTCATTTGGTGTGTATTTCTCCAGATATTTTCTGTAATATGTATACACGTGTATTTTACTTAACATGATGGAATTATGTAAACTATTTGCAACTTTAGACATTAGAGAATAGATTTCTGTATGTACCAATATATTGTAGGTAGAGAGCTACCTCATTGTTTTTTATTGGCTGCATAGCTTTAGGTTAAGAGTACAGGTTTTGAATAATTATTTCTGGCAAGAATTATTAAAGGATGCTAAAACTAGTAAACAAAAGTATAACAAGCACAGGATTTGTATCTAGCCTCCAAGTATCTTCCCACAAGATATTAATTACAGAGGGAAAATGATTCGTTTACAGTGAAGAAACATGGCAGATACCACTTTAGCTAAATGGCCAGACTTAATATCACCAATAACGGGACGGTTCAGCATCATGTGCTTCCAGATACAATGCTCTACGAGAAGAACACAACATCACTTCTGTGGTATTCCTATTAAATATGACATAAATTGGATTTAATCTTGGAGAAACATAAGGCAACCCCATATTGAGGGATGTAGTCGTTAAAAATAACTTCGGCCTGTACTATTCCAAAATGTCAGGGCATGAAAGATAAGGACCAAGGAAATGCCCCACATAAAAGAGATATGAATTTCCAAATTTGATCATTGTACCATGGTTATGTAAGAGAATGATTTATGGTTTTGGGAAATCACACTGAAGTATTTAGAGATAAGGGGGCATCACACTCTATAACTTAGTCTCAAATGTGTAAGAAAAAGTATAGAGAATGATAATGCAAATGTGGTAAAATGTTATTTGAAGAATATGGGGGAGGAATATGGAACTTCTCTGTACTATTTTTGTATTCAGAAATTTTTTCAAAATAAAAAAGTTTAAAAAGTATAGCCTCTGGGGATTGATATCACTTAAGTTTGTGTTCTTTCTCTGTCACTTATATGCTTTGTGGTGTTTGGGAATTTAAGTTTCTATGCCTCAGTGTCCTCATTTATAAAATATAGTTTGTAATAGTCCCCACCTCAGAGCATTATTTTGAGGGTTAATGAAGTTAATACAAGTAAAATGTTTACAACAGTGCCTGGCACATAGTAAGTACTTAATAATGTTAGCTGTTACTCTCATTTGTATTCCATTCTATATACAGTAAATTACAAGCCACTTATTAGTAGACATTTAAATTGAAGTCTTAATCTGAATCATCTGTGGGCATGTTTTACCCTTGTAGCTTTATTGTGTTACTCAGTATCTAGTCTGTAGGAGGTACTCAGGTTTGGTTGAATGAATCAAGTCATTTCAGGAGCATCTGAAATCTTTATGCAAAGTACTTTATCTGTGAAATGAATTTTTAAAGCAGTAGTTAAGTTGTAACCGATATACTGTAATTGTTGTTTTAGAAGGGGTTGAAAAAAATTTTACTTTATTAGAATATTACATTATTAGTACAGTCAAGATCACTGGTTTGGTTGGAATCACATTTAGTACTGATATTGGGTGTTCTACTACAGTTATGATTGTAAATGTTTTACTATTCCAAATTTCTTTGTGGGGCTGCATGTTTTATAGAATCCTGAGTATCCAGATAACTTTCTGCAGTTATATCTTGGCAGTATTGTAAAGACATTGTAAAATACAATAAAGAACATGGGGCTTTACCTCTCAGGACATCTTTATCACCCTAGTGGCTGTGATTGTATTTTGCCATTGTACTCCTGGGTGTCTAGCCCATACCAGCCCTCATTGTGTGGTCTGGATGAAAATGGTTCAGATATGAATAAGTGAGGAGAAAATTTTCCTTACTAGTCTACACCTCCAAATTCTTGATTTCAAAAATACTACCCTTTGATCGCTACAACTTACTTTTTGGTTTCCTTATTCTGATTCCCCAACTCCTGGTATCCTTCAGTTCCACAGAGACCTCCATTTCCCAGATGCTGCTCTTTTAGTTTTCTCTGTTACTTCTGTTGTGTCCTCATTTCCATGGTCCAGTGGTGAAATCATTCTTTCTCAAACACCCTTAACTCCCTTGCACCTCTCATCTCATCATAATGTGTCACTTGTATGGCAAAACCCCAACCATCTGCCTGCTTGCTGCTTGCACCCAAACAGCAGAAGGCTGCTAGAGAAAACCCACATCTGTGTGTCTATTCTCACTTTAATTTTAGGACTGCAAATTTCAGATGGGCGCTCAGCACTAAAGACAGCCCTGTCCTTCTGTGGTAAGCTTTCTTTAACAGCCTCTCAGTGACTTCTCCACATCTTTTACTTCTCAAAAACTCCATTGCCAGCCCTCCTCTCTATCAGCTTACCTTGTACCTTAATGAAATATTAGATTGAATCAGATGTAGGTCGACGTACCCCATCTCACAATCACACGTGCTAACCTGTGTTGGTACCCACATCATCTGCTTTCTGTCTTGTGAAAATGCAAGTACCCTGACAATCTAAGCTCAGCCTCCTCTTGTGTTCTAGATTCTGTCCCCTCTTGCCTTCTGCAGTCATTAACCCTTCTTTGTATTGCATTATTAGTGTCTCCTTCCCTACTACATTATACTTTTGGCATATAAACATACTTAAATATCATTCAGTTTAAAGCAACCCAGTTCCCTTGATCCCATGGCTCCTTATATCCAGTGTCATTTCTCTGCTACCCTATGCAAAAAACTCCTTGAATGAGCTGTTAATATTTATTTTTCCTGTTTGTTCTCACCCTCCTTTTAGACATTCTTTTTCTACAACTGCACAGAAGTTGGTCTTAACAAGGTCCATAATATCCATCTTGCTAAATCCATTGTTCTCACCTCTCCCTCTCCAACCACCAGTATCATTGAACACAGTTGACCTCTCTGAAAGAGTTTCGTCTCATCTTCCTGGTACAGGTGTCTCTTGGTTTTCTTTCTTCCTCACTGGTTAGCCCATTTCTTGTGCTTGCTTCTCTAGATGGCTGGGACTACTCCTGGGCTCTTCTGTAACTTCTGCTTCAGTTGATGTCCTCTAGTTCTGCACCTTTTAATACCAACTCTGTGCTGATGAAGCCCACATTTATATTTGTAGTCCTGATTCCTCCCCTGACTTTCGGACTCACACAAGTGCCTTCCTGAAATCTTCACTTGGATAACCAAAGCAATTCTAAACTTAACTAAAATTGTACTCCATTTCTGTCTTTAAACCTACCTCTCTGAAAGTCTGCCCCATTTCAATAAATTGTACCATCATATACCAGTTCCTCAGGCCAAACACCTAAAAATGATCCTTGATTGCACAACTTACCTTATACCCCACATTCATTTCATTGGCACATTATGTTAGCTTTACTTTTTCAATATATCCTGATTTCAACAACTTCTCATCACTTCCAGTTATGATCTTAATCCAAATCACCATCAGCTCCTGCTTGCATTTTTGGTCTCCCTGGTTTGACTTTGACTTTTGTCCTTGTTAAATCTACAAGGTTTTTAAGAGTGATCTTTTAATGGTAGCATCTGTTTATATAACTCCTCTGCTTCAGTCCTCCAGTGACTTAGATTAAGTTCTTGTTACTGAGGCGACTTTTTATTATGCAGACCTGTGATATTCTGTCACATAAATGCTTTTCCTTAGCCTCCTCCTGGAAAGCAGTGCATAGATAGGACTTACTGGAGTGTTTTGTCTTCACAGTATTGGCTTACTTAATTTTTAAAAAATCAGTAACATTTTAAAAATTGGAGGATTTTACATTAAATTAGATTTTTTTGTTCTGAAAAACACTAGCTTTGCATTCATTACTCAATAGGATAAGTAGTGGCTGCTTTCCTTTATATGAAGTGTGTGTTCTCCAGCTTGCCATAGTCTCCACCACTCCCCCAGGTATCTTGTAGTTAACCTGATCTACTTAGGAAGATGACCAGGCACAGCCCTGCCCTACAGTAGGTCATCATTCACTTGACAGATACTTTTTAAAATTTTTTTAAAGCATTTTATTTTTTATTTTTTAACATGGGGCTTGAACTCAGGACCTGGAGATTAAGAGTCGGTCACCCAACCTACCAAAACACCCAGGCACCCGGACAAATATTTTTTTTAACAGTACTTTGTGCCTGGTACAATTCTAAGACCTGGAGATGAAGCAGTGAGTACAACAGAGCCTTGATGTCATTGATTTTGCATTCCTTGGGAGAGATAGTGTGTCAGTAAACACATCATGTCAGGTGTTCTGTGAAGAAGAGTGAAGGGTGCTGTTTTAGAATGCACAGGGCAAACCTCTATGAGGAATTGACATTGGAACAGAAGCTAGAATATAGGGAGGGATGGGGCTCTGGAAATCTTAGGAAGAAACTTTGTGGGGAGGGGTCAGCAAGTACAGAGGTCCTGAGAAGAGAAGGTGTTTGATGTGTCCGACGGATGACAAGAAGGACATTGGAGAGGGAGGCCAGAGCTGCATGGTAATTGGTGGTGGGCCTCTGTTCACGTGGGGTTTTGGATTTTCCTGTGAGCAGGGAAACAACTGGAAGGTTTTGAGTAGGAGGTGATGTGACATGACTTATTTTAAAACAATCCCTTTGGCTTCTGGCAGTGAATAAATTGTAGCAGGGACGAGCATGGGCAGGAGGGCGACCTGTGTGGTGGCAGCTGTGGAACTGAGAGGGGTGGTGACTTCACTAGAGATAACTGAAAGGTGGAAGTTATGCTTAGATGAGACATTGAAGGTCGAGCCTATTGGGTTTTCTGATGGTTTGTTACAGGGCATGGGAGAATGAGAGGAGGGGTGCCTGGGTGGCTCAGTTGGTTAAGTGTCCAACTCACTTTTGGGTGAGGTCATGATCTTAGGGTCTTGAGATCAAGCCCTGCATCAGGCTTCACACTGGGCATGGAGTCTGCTTGAGATTCTCTTTCTCCTCTCCTCTGCTCGCTTGCTGTCTTTCAAAAAAAAGAAAAGAAAACTAGAGGAATTGGAAGTGTAAGTTTTCAGCCAGAGTAACTGGGTGGATGGAGGTACCATTTAGCAACGTGGTAAACACTGGGAGAGTTCCTTATTAGACGTGTAAAGCATAAGAATCCTATTTGGCGGCCAAGTAGGGATAGAGTATAAACTTTGCCTAGAGGATAAGCTTATAGCTCTAACACAACCTGAGATTTTTAAAAGATCCAATCCTCTGAATCCTGTAACACCACTAACAACAGTTCTTTGAACCCAGGGACATTGGTTTTTTTTTCCCTGTCAGTTCATAACATATAGTACATGATATGGATTGTGTACTCACTTACGTTTTTGTTAAGAATCCACAGAAATGTTGCCATAGCTCTGGCTACTGCTATAAATGCCTATTATTCCAATATATTAGGATTCTGTGTACATTTTTATAAGAATTATAATACAACAGAAACATTCTTTTAATAGAGCTTGTAAGTTAATTGAATCAGCCAAATGATATTAAATTCAGTTTTCAAAGTGAGTCTAGCAAACTACTTAATTTGTTAATGTCTCAGCAGTATTTTAAATGATTTTGTGGGTGGGAATCCATGTATGTATGAATAGTTTTTTCTTTACGTGGGGCTGAAGTGGAAATATGTTTTGCTATCGCTTTGAGTAATTTTGTTTGAGAAGGCTTAACTTTTGTGGCCTAACAGTGTGTAAACAAGCTTTTGATAATTTTTGAAGTAAAAGTCTTATATAAATCTTGCAAACTTATCAAGCGGTAATTACTGTGTATTTACTGCTCACTTGTGAATGTGAGAATACTTTGTAAGTGGGAATTATTACTTTCTGATACTATTAGCATTAACTGTATTTTGCAAATGAACATACTAAATGCAAGTGTATTTAAATTGCCTAAGGGCAAACGATTAAAGGTGGAGATAGCATTAGAATATGGTGTTTTAAGGATACACTGTAGGGAAAGTGTGGATGTATGATAGTAATATTTAGACAAGCAGAATGACATTTCATTACTGTGTTCATATTAGCAAATAGTGATTTTGTAAGAGGAATATAATGAAAGGTTTTGCTACTATTCAAGGGCCTAATTATTCCTTTCCTGTACAGGAAGATTTTCAATCAATGACTTATGGATTTAAAATGGCTAACAGTGTGACAGACCTTCGAGTTACAGGTAAAACAATTTATAAGATGACACACAAGTTTTGTATTTGGATTTGTTTCCTCTTTAAACTCATTGTCTTTTTAAAAAAATTTTTTATTGTTATGTTAATCACCATACATTACATCATTAGTTTTTGATGTAGTGTTCCATGATTCATTGTTTGTGCATAACACCCAGTGCTCCATGCAGAACGTGCCCTCTTTAATACCCATCACCAGGCTAACCCATCCTCCCACCCCCTCCCCTCTAGAACCCTCAGTTTTTCAGAGTCCATCATCTCTCATGGTTCATCTCCCCCTCCGATTTCCCCCCCTTCATTCTTCCCCTCCTACTATCTTCTTTTTTTTTTCTTAACATATATTGCATTATTTGTTTCAGAGGTACAGAACTGTGATTCAACAGTCTTGCACAATTTACAGCGCTCACCATAGCACATACCCTCCCCAGTGTCTATCACCCAGCCACCCTCCCTCCCACCCCCCACCACTTCAGCAACCCTCCATTTGTTTCCTGAGATTAAGAATTCCTCATATCAGTGAGGTCATAGGATATATGTCTTTCTCTGATTGACTTATTTCACTCAGCATTGTCTCTCTTTTAGGCATGCTAAAAGATGTGGAGGATGACATGCAAAGAAGAGTAAAGGTATATTTCTTTTCTATTTGCTTTGGTATAGGATTTTTGCATTTTTCTAAATGTCAAGTTACCTTGAGCTAATTACAAACAGCTACTGTAGGGAGGGCCACCAGCTTCCTTTATATATGCTGTGCCTTCTTTGCAATTCATTTGAAAACAGCTAGAGCAGTTGTTTCTGGTGAATTAATGTCCTTTTCAAGTACTGAAAATTTAACCTTGAAGATTATTCAATTTTTTGCCAGTGTTTTAGAATTACAAATATGCTTTTTTAAGAATAGCATAATCTAGAATTTTAAGCTCCTCAAAGGTAAGGACGATCTTCTTCCACAGCTGTTACAAAGTCTGCAACGCAGTGGACGATCTCAGTATCCCAGATCTGGTGAACAACTTCTATGAATGATACCCTTCAGCCAGATGACCCTAACAATTTGGTTCTCATAGAGATTTAAAAAAAGGAAAAAAGTTATATTTCTGCTGTTCTTCTATACTTGTATAATACAACATGGTTGTCAAAGCAATTTTATATTATTGCCTTAGTTGATATTTATAATTAAGTAGTGAATTAGGCAATAAAATGCACATAGTGCCCTAATTTTAGGTGAGGAAATCCAGCTTAAAAGAGTTAAGTAAACTGTCTGAGTCTACTGAAGGGCATGCCACTCGGAAGGGCCGCCAGCACAGGGCTAGAACCCAGATCTTCTGCCAGATCTTCCTGTAGTTACTGCCCTATAGTTGTCAAAATAGTCAGTCATATTGTTACTCATGCAAGAGGTTTTGCATTTTAGTGTAGAACAATCAGTATTTACAATGTGACTTTATGATGTGATTTGTATAAAGGTTACTATTTTTTTCTAACAGGGTTAGTTTTGAGAGCATCAAGAGTTTCAATTAATACGTCCTTTTAAAAAGAAAGAAGTACCGTGTGCCATGTACTTACCTTATTTCATTGTTGGCTTTTGCTGTTTTTAATACCTTATTCTTCTGTATGATTTTAATAATTTATATCAAAACGGACTTTCTGTATAAGTATTAATAGGAAAATAAATACTAGATCTTTTTTCTTCCACATATTTTTCTTAAAAAAAGATTCTTATGTTTACTCAAAAAATTAATTTAGCACTTTACCTTGTATATTTATAAGCTAATATTTCTACAAGTTTGTTTATTTTAATTCACGTTTTTTAAAATTTTAGAGTACTCGAAGTCGACAAGGAGAAGAAAGAGATCCAGAAGTTGAACTAGAAGTAATTGAACTTATTTTCTGGTAGATAATATCAGAGAAGTCTACCTCTTAATGTTGTAGTTTTATGAACTGCATTATAATTTATGGAAGCCCTTTTTAAGGTATTTCTTTAAAAATTGGACATTGCAAGGGATTTTATTTCCCTTGTATTTGTTTTGATAGAATAATAATAAGCTCTTTCAAATACATGATTTCAAAGCTCTTCAATATTCCTGTGAGGTAGGAAGAAAAATTATTTTTTACAGATGATATATCAAAATTTGGCAAAACTCAAGAACTTGAACATTGTGAAAAGTACTAAACCTTTGTCTGGATCTTTAATTTTCTGACTCTGCTTAAAACATCTTTTCATCAATTCTGTTTAAAATGCTAATTAAATCAGTTTTTGAGATAATAGTCTTAACTTTTTACTTAAGGAAAAATCCATTCCATTGGTACAGAAGCTTTACTTTATATTTCTATTTCAGTAGAACAGGCTTTGTTTTGTTTTCTGCAGCTCATTTTCAGGCATTTAAAAGACTGTAAGTGAAGGTGTTTGTAATATAGTAAGTTATTAGCATTGAAATTTAGGACTTAAAATACTATATTTTAAATGAAATTCCTTTGACAGACTTTGCATCTTTTAACTTTTAGTGGTTTCTTATTTTTTAGCACCAACAGTGTTTAGCAGTATTCAGCAGAGTGAAATTCACTCGAGTGTTACTGACAGTGCTTATAGCCTTTACTAAGAAAGAGGTAAGAGCGTTTAATCTATTTCAGTGGGCTTTTTGGGGGGGCAGGACATAGTGTGTTATTGGAAGTAGTTCTGAGACTTTTCCATTGGAATGCCTCCAGTCACACATATACAGCATTCAGCATTTGGTATATTTTAATGTATTATATATATATGATATTAGAGATATTAGATAATTTTCTCAAAAAGTCACATGAATTTACATTCTGTTCCATAACATATCTGTGTCTGTTGTTGATATATAAAAATAATATCTTATAAGACTTACTACTGGTACAATAATAGAAATTGAAATTTCTTGTGTGTAGTCCTATCTTGTGAATTCAAAAGGAGAAAGCAAAAATGGGAATTTCAGGTAGACCTCTTCTTTCATTCAGTTCAGTAATTAACTGTTGGTGTAGAACCAAAAAAGCCCTGGATGGTGAATATTTTTTCTTCGTGTGTATTTGCATTAATTCAAGTCAATTACAGACTAATTTGTGGATAATTAGGAAGTGGTGAATAGAGATGCAACCTTTACCATTGATCTAACTCCTAAGTTTCTTTTTTTCTGTTTTGTTTTTTTTTAATTTCACCTTAATGAATGGCATATTAGAAATGTTGAACTTTTCCAGTTGACTGCAACTCAATTTTTTCCATTGTTTTTTTAAAATATAAGATGAACAGAACAAGCCAGAAATGTTTCCTATTATTTTTTAATGGCTCCTACAAGAATAGAAATGGGTAAAAAAAATAATTTCTGGGGGTGCCTGGGTGGCTCAGTCGTTGGGCGTCTGCCTTCAGCTCAGGTCATGATCCCAGGGTCCTGGGATCGAGCCCCATATCGAGTTCCCCGCTCCGCGGGAAGCCTGCTTCTCCCTCTCCCACTCCCCCTGCTTGTGTTCCCTCTCTCACTGTCTCTTTCTGTCAATAAATAAAATCTTTAAAAATAATAATAATAATTTCTATCCTAACAGGATCTGAGCATCCTGTATTAAGTGAATAGTTTGTGAAAACCGACGTCATTACAACATTTAATTTCATTATTGTTTATAGGGTTTTCCTATTTAATGTATATCTTTCAGTGAAAGAATATGTAAGAATGTTTTTGGTGATTTATTTGCTAGACCAGTGCTGTTGCAGAAGCTCAAAAATTGATGGTTCAAGCAGCAGATCTTCTTTCTGCCATTCATAATTCATTGCATCATGGCATCCAGGCTCAGAATGATACTACAAAAGGAGGTAATTGTCTGTTTTTACTCCTACTCTTTTTTTTCTTACCCATCCAGATTATATAAAGTTTGGTTTGTTCTGAAATTCATGTATCAGTCCATCTGTTTGGACCTTGGAATGTTTTACTCCATAAACTTATATAGTATCTATGCTTTCTTTTAAATATATTATAGACCAAAAATTGTACTATAGAATTTGACCGTCTCCTGTATCTTACTGTTTGGGCTCTGAATATTTACTGTCAAGTGATCATTCTGTGATGTTAGCAGTACACTCTTTTTTAATCACCTCTCCCCTTTACTCCTTTGAGAGATCATTACCTTGATTACGTAGTATTCCCTGAATACTGGGCCTATACCCTCTATGGTCTCATTGCAGTTGTTTACCTGTTTTTTTTTCCGTAACAGTGTTTTAGGTCAGGAACAGTCTTGTTTGTGTATCTCTGTGGTGCTTGGCACATTATTGACAGTAGATTTTATTTATGAAATATTTCTTAAAATGAAAGGAATAATGTGCCTTTGTTGTAAAAGTTGCAGCTGAGTTAACATTTTATTTTTATTTTTATTTATTTATTTATTTATTTATTTATTTATTTTATTTGAGACAGAGAGAATGAGAGACAGAGAGCATGAGAGGGAGGAGGGTCAGAGGGAGAAGCAGACTCCCTGCTGAGCAGGGAGCCCGATGTGGGACTCGATCCCGGGACTCCAGGATCATGACCTGAGCCGAAGGCAGTCGCTTAACCAACTGAGCCACCCAGGCGCCCCTATTTTTATTTTTTTTTAATATTTTATTTATTTATTTGAAAGAGAGACAGCAAGAGCGAGAGAGGGAACACAAGCAGGGGGAGTGGGAGAGGGAGAAGCAGGCTTCCTGCTGAGCAGGGAGCCCGATGCGGAGCTTGATCCCGGACCCTGTGATCATGACCTGAGCCAAAGGCAGACGCTTGATGACTGAGCCACCCAGGCGCCCCTGTTTTTATTTCTTTTTTAAAGATTTTATTTATTTGCGATAGAGAGCATGAATGGGGGGGAGGGGCAGAGGGAGAAGGAGAAGCAGGCTTTCCACTGAGCAGGGCACCTGACGCAGGGCTTGATCCCAGGACTCTGGGATCATGACCTGAGCCAGAGGCAGACACTTAACCCACTAAGCCACCCAGGTACTCCCTGAGTTAACATTTTAGCTAATAAGTAGCAACTGTGATTCTTAAAACTCATTATAATGAAATATTTATGTTCTCTAAATTGTACACTTTTAATAGATGGATTATATGGTATGTTAATTATATCTCAGAGTTGTGATTAAAAGAAGATGAGCAATGTTTTCAGAATTTGGGTGGGGGGATGGTTTCTAATCTTGAATCCTAGTTTCAGACTATCATTTAATTGTGAAGAAAGAAATTGTTAAGTATTTAAAGTCTCAAAATTAATCTCCCAAAAGCTTTCAAAGATACTACTGGTATATATGCTCCATTAAAACAAGGGACTAAGGGGATTCTGGGGAAGATGGCAGAGTAGGAGGATCCTAGGCTCACCTCATTTCACAGATACACTTTATAACACCCACATCAGTGTAAATAACCCAGAAAATGATGTGAAGACTGGCAGACCAGACTCTCCACAGCTAAATATAGAGAAGAGGCCACACTGGAAGAGGGTAGGAAGGGCAGAGGCATGGTCAGAAGCTAAATGGACCCTTGGGGGTGTCTGAGGGAGTGAGGAACACTGAGGATACAGAGAGGGGAGAGGAGCAGACCCCACATGGAGGCATGAAGGACCTACTCTGGGAAGACGAATCCCCATAACATTCGGCTTTGAAAACCAGAGGGGTTTAGCTTCTTGGGTTCTTAAAACCAGTGGGGCTTAATGCCCAGAACTTTAAAAGTCATCAGGCTCAGCCTTGAGCTAGAGGGCAATAGGAAACTGAGTTCCTGCCCTTCAAGAGACAGCATAACAACCCTGCTGAGATATAGCATAGAAACAGCAGTTTGAAAATTTATTTGGTTGGGGGGATGGTTTCTGATCTTGAATTAGAAGCAGAACAGAATTTATTTGCTGGACTCAAGTGTGCTGCAGGGGCAGGGATCTGTAGGAGACTTCTCTAAAAACAAAAGAGCTGGTGGGTGCCATTTCCCTCCCTGCCTACCCAGTTAGAAACAGATGCCTGTGGAACCAGTGCTGCACACTCTTCACATAGCTTACCAACAGCACATCCCATCCCCATGCTCTTCAGACCTGCCCCCTCCAACACAACCACTGCAGGAGTTTTCACAAAGCCTCTACATTACCCTGCCACAGCAGACTGGCACAAACTTTGCTAACACTGCATGCCCCTCCTTACATTCCCTTGCAGACCCGCCCCCTCTGACACATCCTCAACTGGAGTTCCTCCAAAGTGGCACTGCAAGCATGGCAGTGTGCAAGCATCCCCAGCAGGAATCAGTGCCCCTCAAAGTGACTCTTACCCTGGGGAGAGGGCAGGAAACCACACACCCTGAACCAACTGCAGCTCCACAATGCGTTGGGGGCACACACAGGGTCTGACTACAGGCCCTGCCCACCAACACAATGCTCAGTTGATGACACAGGGAAAGTAGCCTGTAGTACTGTGTGACCACGGCTCTGGCAAATGCCTAGTCTGACCCAACTCAAGCCCAAGGCAGCACCAGACTAGCCCACAGATAACACAGGGACCAAACTTTGCCCACAGCAGGCAAAGAGAGCCATTGCAGATGACTGGACTGAAGGAAAACATGGCTCAGTCACAACAGTAGGGTGCACACAACACACATAGGAGATACCCTGAAGCACCAGGTTCTGGTGAACAGGAGACATTGTACTACAGGCCACCACAGAGCCTCTTCTTCATGAGGCCACTACTTTTTTTTTTTTTTTTTTAGATTTATTTATTTATTTTGGGGGATAAGCGGCGGGGGGAGAGAACCTTAAACAGACTCTGCACTGAGGTGGAGACCAACGCACGGCTCAATCTCATGTCTCTGAGATCACGACTTGAAACAAAACCAAGAGTCAGACACCCAACTGACTGCCGCTCAGGCGCCCCTTATAAGGCCACTACTTTCAAGAGCAGGAGACAAAGCTGACTTTCCTAACACAAAGAAACAGACACAGAGACTTAGACAAAATGAGGAGACAGAAATATGTCCCAAATGAAAGAAGAGGACAAAATCACAGCAAGAGACCTAAATGAAACTGAGGTGTAAGTAATATGCCTGATAGGGAATTCAAAGTAATGGTCGTAAAGATACTCACTGAACTTGAGAAAAGAGTGATAAATCTCATCGAGATCCTCAACAAAGAGATGTAATACAGAAAAGAACCTATTGGAGTTGAAGAACTCAATAACTAAAATTAAAAATACACTAAAGGGAATGAATAGTAGACTAGAGGAATCAGAAGAACAGATGCAGTGACCTGGAGAACAGAATAATGGAAAGCAATTAAGCCAAACAGGAGAAAGAAAAAAAGAATAGATTAAGGGAACTTAGCAATACTGTCAAGTGTAACAACATTCACATTATAGGGATCCCAGAAAGAGAAGAGAGCAAAAAGGGGGCAGAAAATTTATTTGAAGAAATAATAGTGGAAAACTTCTTGAATCTAAGGAAGGAAACAAATCCAGATCCAGGAAGCACAAAGATTCCCCAACAAAATCAACTCGAGGAGATCCACACCAAAACACATAGTAATTAAAATGGCAAAAAGTAGGGCTAAAGAGGATTTATAAAGCAGCAAAACAAAAGAAGACAGTTATATACAAGGGAAATCTGATAAGGCTATCAGCTGATTTTTCAGCAGGAACTTTGCAGGCCAGAAGGCATGGCATGATATATTCAGAGTGCTAACAGAAAAAAACCTGCAACCAAATCTATCCAGCAAGGCTGTCATTCAGAATAGAAGGAGAGATAGTTTCCCAGACAAACAAAAGTTAAAGGAATTCATCACTGCTAAGCCAGTTCTATAAGAAATGTTAAAGGGGAGTCTGGATGGGAAGGAAAGACCATAAGTAGGAGTAAGAAAAGTGGGAAGCACAAAAGCTATAAAATACATATATCTTTAGAAATTAGTCAAGGGTTTCACAAAATAAAAAGATGTAAAGTAGGACACTACATACCTAAAATGTGGGGGAGAGGAGTAAAAATTTAGTGCTTTCAGAATGGCTTCAAACTTAAGCAACCATCAAATTAATATGGACTGCTGTATACATATGTTGTTATATGTAAACCTGATGGTAACCACAAATCAAAAACCAGTGATAGATATACAAAAAATAAAGAGAAGGGAATCCAAATATATCAAACTATTCCAAGAAATAATAGAGGAAAGAAAGCTTCACCAAAGAAAGCCAACAAACTGTGAGAGAAGAAAGCAAGAGAACAGAGAATTAGAAAACCAGCCAGAAAGCAAGTAACAAAATGTCAGTAAGTACATGCCTATCAATTGTTACTTTGAATGTAAATGGACTAAATGCACCAATCAAAAGACATAGGATGGTGGAATGGATAAAAAAAACAAGATCCATCTATATGCTGCCTACAAGAGACTTGTTTCAGACCTAAAGGGGGACACATGCAAATTAAAAGTGAAGAGATAGAAAAACACAATGCAAATGGAAGTGAAAAGAAAGCCAGTGTATAGCAGTACTTAAATGAAACAAAGTAGACTTTTTAAAAAAATAGTGTAACAAGAGCCAAAAAGGATACTACACAATCATAAAAGGAACAATCCAACAAGAAGAGACAACAATTGTAAATATTTATGCACCAAAAACATAAAGCAGCTTTTAACAAACATAAAGGAAGTAATCAATAGTACTATAATAATAGTGGGGGACTTTAACACCTCACATCAATGGATAGATCATCCAAACAGAAAGTCAACAAGAAAACAGTGGCTTTGAATGACACTTAGTTGGAACATTCCTAAATCGGCAGAATGCACATCCTTTTCCTTTTCCTTTTTTTTTTTTTCCCTCTAAAGATTTATTTATTTGAGAGAGAGAGAGAGAGTGAGCAGGGAGGGGAGCAGAGGGAGAAGCAGGCTCCCGGGTGAGCAGGCAGCCTGACACGGGGCTTGATCCCAAGACCCTGAGATCATGACCTAAAGCCAAAGGCAGATGCTTAACCTACTGAGCCACCCAGGCACCCCAGAATGCACATTCTTTTCAGGTGCACATGGAACATTCTCCAGAATAGATCAAGGTAGGCCACAATACAAATCTCAACAAATTCAGAAAGATCAAAGTCACACCATGCATCTTTTCCAACCACAGTGCTATGAAACTGGAAATCAACCACAAGAAAAAGATCTGGAAAGAACACAAATACATGGAGGTTAAATAACATGCTATTAAACAATGAGTGGATCAATCAAGAAATCAAAGAGGAAATAATACATGGACAAAAATGAAAACAACAGTCCAGAATCTTTTGGATGCTACAAAAGTGGTTTTAAGGGAGAAGTTTATAGCAATACAGGCCTACCTCAAGAAGCAAGAAAAATCTCAAACAACCTAACCTTACACCTAAAGGAGTTAGAACAAACAAAACCCCAAAATAGTAGAAGAAAGGAAATAATAAATATTAAAGCAGAAATACATGAAATAGAAACTAAAAAAAAAAATGAAGAGATTAATGAATCCAGGAGCTGGGTCTTAGAAAAGATAACAGAATTGATACACCATTAGCCAGACTCATCAAAAAAGAGAGTAAAGGGACTCAAACAATCAGAAATGAAAGAAGAAAAATAACACCACAGAAATAGAAAGGATTATGAGAATGTTATGTAAAATTATATGCCAAAAGATTGGGACAATCTAGAAGAAATGGATATATTCCTAGAAACATAGAAACTACCAAAACTGAAGCAGGAAGAAATAGAATATTTGAACAGATCAAGTACCAGCAATGAAACTGAATCAGTAATCAAAAAGTTCCCAACAAAGAAAAGTCCAGGACCAGATGGCTTCACTGGTAAATTCTACCAAATATTTAAAGAAGAGCTAATACCCGTTCTTCTCAAACTATTCTGGAAAACAGAAGAGGAAGGAAAACTTCTGAATTCATTCTATGAGGTCAGCATTACCCTGATACCAAAACCAGATAAACACACTACAAAAAAGAGAATTAGAGGCCAATATCCCTGATGAACATAGATGCAGAAATCCTCAACAAAGTATTAGCAAACTGCATTCAAGAATACATTAAAAAAAAATTCACCATGATCGAATGGAATTTATTCCTATGATGAAAGGGTGGTTCAGGATTCCCAAATCAGTCAGTATGATGTATCACATCAACAAGGGAATGGAAAAAAAAAAAAACAACTATAGGATCATTTCAGTAGATGCAGAAAAAGCATTTGACCAAGTACAACATCCATTCATGATAAATCCCTCAAAAAAAAATGTAGAGGGAACATACCTCAATATGTTGAGAATGAAGGCCAGGTCTGAAAAATGCACAGCCAACATACTCAATGCTGAAAAATTAAGAGCTTTCCCTTAAGATCAAGAACAAGACAATGTTGTCCACTCTCACCACTTTTATTCAACATAGTACTGGAAGTCATATCAACATAGTACTGGAAGTCATAGGCACAAGCAATCAGACAAGAAAGAGAGAAAGCATCCACATTGATAAGGAAGAAATAAAACTTTCACTATTTGCAGATGACATGATACTATATATAGAACTCTGAAGACTCTACCAGAAAACTACTAGAAATGATAACATGAATTCAGTAAGGTTGAAGGGTACAAAATCGATACACAGAAATCTGTTGCATTTCTATACACTAATAATGAAGTAGCAGAAAAATTAAGAAAACTATTCCATTTACAGTTGCACCAAAAATAATACCTAGGGATAAACTTAATCAAGGAGGGGACAGGCATGTGTTCTGAAAACTATATAAAACATTGATGAAAGAAACTGAAGATGACCCAAACAAATGAGAAGATATTCCATGGTCATGGATGAGGAGAACAAATACTAAAATGGCCATAATACCCAGAGCAATCTATTGACTTAACACAATCCCTATCAAAATACTAACAGCATTTTTCACAGAGCAAGAAAAGAAATCGTTAAATTAATTAATAGGTATTAACTCTTCTTAAAAATCCTAAAATTTGTTTGGAACTACAGAAGACCCTGAATAGCCAAAACAGTCTTGAAAAAGAACAAAACTGGAGGTATCAGAATCCCAGATTTCAAGGTATACTAAAAACTTGTAGCAATCAAAGCACTATGGTACTAACACAAAAATAGACACATAGATTAGTGGAACAGAATAGAGAGCCCAGATATAAACTCACAATTATATGGTGAATTAATCTTTGACAAAGGAGGCAATAATATGCAATGGGAAAAAGACAGTCTCTTCAACAAATGGTGTTGGGAAAAGTGGATAGCTACATGTAAAAGAATGATACTGGACCACTTTGTTAGGTTATACACAAAAATAAATTCAAAATGGATTAAAGAATTAACTGTGAGACCCGAAACCATAAAAATCCTAGAAGAGAGTACAGGCATTAATTTCTCTGACATCAACTGTAGCAACATTTTTGTGAATAGGTCCTCTGAGGTAAGGGAAACAAAAGCAAAAATGAACTATTGAGACTACATCAAAATTAAAAGATTCTGCACTGCAAGGGAAACAACAAAACAAAAAAGACAACTTACTGAATGGGAGAAGATATTTGCAAATGACGTATCTGATAAGGAGTTAGTATCCAAAATATGTAAAGAACGTATACAGTTCAACATCTAAAAAAATAATAATTCAGTTAAAAATGGGCAGAAAACATGAACTGAACAGACATTTCTCCAAAGAAGACATCCAGATGGCCAACAGACCCTTGAAAAGATGCTCAGTATCACTCATCATTAGGGAAATGCAAATCAAAACCACAATGAGATGTCTCCTCACATCTGTCAGAATGGCTGAAATCAAAAACACATGAGACAAGTGTTGGTGAGGATGTGGAGAAAAAGGAACTCTTGTACACTACTGGTTGGAATGCAAACTGGTGCAGGCACTGTGGAAAGCAGTATGGCAGTTCTTCAAAAAATTAAAAATAGAGTTATATGATGTAGTAATTCCACTACTGGGTATTTACCTAAAGAAAAGGAAAACACTAATTCAAAAAGATATGTTCATCCCTGTGTTTATTGCAGCATTATTTACAAGAGCCAAACTAGGGAAGCAGCCTGTGCCCATTGATAGATGAAATGGATAAAGAAGATGCGGTTTTATACACACCCAGAGACACACACTGGAATATTACTTAGCAATAAAAAGGAATGGGCCCTTGCCATTTGCAACAAGCATGGAAGGATCTAGAGGGTATAATGCTAAGTGAAGTCATTCAGTCGGGATAGACAAATACCATATGATTTCACTCAAATGTGGAATTTTTTTAGATTTTATTTGAAAGAGAGCGAGCAATGGGAGGAGCAGAGGGAGAGGGATAAGCAGACTCTGTGCTGAACACAGAGCCTGACATGGAGCTTGATCTCACCACCCTGCAGTGAGATCACCAGATAGTAACTCAGCACTGTACATGAAGGACAAGTCCAGCTTAGAGAAAGTCACAAGGCTCTAAGGGGAGAGTCTTGAAGTAGATTAGATATGACCTGTTGTCACCAATAAAATTAATACAATAGCTATTGTGTTTAATGTAGTAAGAGGTTTAGAGGATTGGCAAAGGATTTGGGGTTGAATTGTAAGACAGTGATTAACTTCAGAATAAATCTAAAAGTTATTTCCATGTTTGCAAAGTTTTCCATGGCCCAGATATGAATATCATTTATGTAACGGTGCACATGCCTGAATATTGATCATAATAAAATTGTGATTTAGCTGTATTAGAGACAAGGGGACAGAAGTGTATATGTGCATATAATTTTTACATGCTTATATGTATATATACATATCTCTGGCTTCTTGAAGACAGGAGTAAATCAGAGATAATGTGTAAAACTGAAAAGGTGTGAAGTAGTACTGTAAGCTTGTTATTTGGTGATATGATGGCAAATTCCAAAAGAAATAGTTAAGAGGAAGTGGAAGAGATTACCTCATTTGGTAATATGGTAGCTTTAACCTCCTGAGGACCTCCTTGCTCCTTGCTGCTGAAACAGAAATTTTGCTTCCTCAATCCGGCTGATTTTCTTTACCAGCTGGCAGTATATGAGAGAGTGGGAGCTGACTTGATTTTAAAATCACAACCCATTAGAGAGGCCTATGCTGTGATGTACTTGTGCCAGAGACTTGAGTTGTTTACTTTCTTTTAATTGAGATACAGTTGTCGTATAACATTAGTTCCAGTGGTATATCATAATGATTCAATATTTATATTACTCTTTTAATTAAAACGTTTTTTTTTTTCTTAAAAAAATCCACACATGTGGGTGTGTGTGTATAATCCAGAAGACTTGTCTTCTTTAGATGGTAAAGATGTCTTTGCTGCTTCTCCTCTATACAACCAACTGAAAACTATAAAGAACATGAGAAACAGAATCCTTCCAACTTTTAAAAAAAATAGGAAACCCTTACAATACAATAAAAAAGAAATAGAAGAGCTGCTAAATACAGTAGGAGTCATTAAGAATGGATTCTAAGATTTCTTGGTGTAAACATTAGTGGACCAGCAAAGCACATAGTTTTCAAAGTAGTTGGTGTAATCTGAAGGACAAAACCAGGGATTCTTTTGGAATAATAAGTAAGAGTGGGGTATTCAAGTTGGCTGTGGGAACCTGTCTATCTAATATTCTGGAGACACAAAGGAGGTAAGGGCCCCAACAGAGGCCATGCAAATGCACTAAAGATGTTACTCCTGCAAGATAGGATTTTAATTAGCAGTCTAGCAACTGGTAATCTTTGTTTAGTAAATGGGTAATTTCTTGCTCACACACACACATCATATGAGGCTTAACTGCAAATCAGTGAGACTTCCTGTTAGTCTAGAATACTATTCTAACACTGCAGCCAAATAATTGACTCAGGAAGCACTCACTCAATGATGTAATATTAAAAAAGCAACTGCACAGTATTTATACACAAATATTCCAGAAAATTAATGAGCAAACAAGAAAAACAAAAGGCAGATGAAAAAAAAACAGACCGCAACATTTTTTCTGCACAATTTCAAAGAATTTATTAAAAAGTTAAGGAACTTATATAAAATAAGATCATAAGGCAGAAATATTAGGAGTAAAGTAAGAAATAATAACAGAAAGTACACGTGAGCAGGCAGAATTCAAGTTAAGGAGAAGAGAAAAATTCTGAAAGTGAAGACCTCACTGAAAATAGTAAAAAGTATGCTATGCATTGCTGAAAAGTTGTAAAGGACATGGAGATCAGGACTGAGTTAAAAACTAAGCAAAATGGAAGTGGATAAAAATATTTGAAGTATTAGAAAATAGTAGCTAAAGAGGACTCAACGTACTTATAATTGGTGTCCCTTAAGAGGATAACCAAATAATGGAACAAGAAAGAAAATGGTAAACATTTTTAGAAAGAAGCAAATAGAATTAAGTCTACAGGTTTAATTGGAAGGCGAGAATGTATCCTAGGCAAAAATTGATAAAGAAGTATTGTTAGATATGTCCTAGTAAATTACATTAGATATAAAGCCACAATTATGTGTGCAGCCTGACTTCAGAGTCCTTCACATCAGCGTTGAACACAGAAACTATAACGGTACCTAAAAGTTCTTGGGTAAAGAACTGTGGTCTAAGAATTTTCTCTTTTTTTTTTTTTTTTTTTAAAGATTTTATTTATTTGACAGAGACTCAGTGAGAGAGGGAACACAAGCAGGCGGAGTGGGAGAGGGAGAAGCAGGCTTCCCGCTGAGCAGGGAGCCCGATGCGGGGCTCGATCCCAGGACCCTGGGATTATGATCTGAGCCGAAGGCAGTCACTTAACCAACTGAGCCACCCAGGTGCCCAAAGAAGGTGTTTCTGTTGAAAGGTGCCCAAGTGCAGGATGTCAGGTCAGAAGTGGGGTGAAGAGAGCCATCTGCACAGGAGGATAGCCCAGCATTGAATATCAGCCTAAGCAGCAAGATGAGGGTGTCAGAATGGAAAGATGGCTCTGTGAAGAGTGCTGCAGCCGAAGCAGATTGAGGAAAGGTATCTGTACATAAAGGTGGCCTGGCATGGAGTTTCAGAGCTCAAATGGTGTAAGGAGGCATCTCTGGAAGAGTGGCCTGGCATGAGGTATAGGAGCCCAAACAGGGTGGGCATTATGATGGCTTGGCGTGTTAGAACCTAAATAATATGAGAGCCCATCTATGTAGGGGAGCTGGGTGTCACTGATAGGAGATTGTAATGGGCTGAGTGATAGCCACAAGCATTGAGGTCCTAATTCTCAGAACCTTGTATGTGAGCAGGTAAGGATCTTTTGATGAGATAATCTTGGATTATCTGGTTGGGCCCTAAGTGCTGTTAAGTGTCCTTAAAAGAGGACCCACACAAGAGGAGAAGATGATGTGAAGACCAAGATAGAGATTGGCATGAGCAGACCAAGGAATTCCAGTAGCCCCAGAAACTGGAAGAAGCAATGAACAGGCTTTCCCTTAGAGCCTTTGGGTGGAGTGCTGCCCTGCCAACACCTTGATTTCAGCCCATGAAAGTGATACTGAACTTAGGGCTTTCAAAACTGTGAGATAGTGTTGTTTTCATCCAATTTATGATAATTTGTTACAACAGCCTTAGAAACTAATACAAAGATTGATTACATAGAGTGGAATTGATCATATTTAAAAATGTATTGAGAATTGTGGTGTGCCACATTTCTCAGCATTAGGGAGTTATGCTAATTTCTAGAAAGGGAGAAAAGTAGATTAAAGTCTGTAGTATTGAATTGACATTAGAGGTATGGGAATAAATTCATAATTTTAAATATATATAGATTGATACAGAAATGTAGATATAAGTGTGGATATGCATGAATATGTGTGCGTATGTAGGTAAACACAGATACATGTATGTCCTTATACATACATACATACATTTTCTGGCTTTATCATCTAGAGATGTTGGAGCACTGACCCTAATAGCAGTGAAAACACCTAACATCCAGATCTTGCTTCCTAAGACCACTGTCCGCTAAAATGAACCGGGGGGTGGGAGTTGACCAAGATGATGATATAGGAGGCTCCCTTCCTCCCGTGGACACACTACTAAATAAATGTGCAGCTATACAGGGAACACTTCTCTCTGAATAAGATCTGAAAACTAGCTAAGCAAGTACTACACATCAGATAGATGAGAAAATATACTGAAATAGGAAAGGGGGCATCTGGGTGGCTCAGTTGGTTGAGTGTGGACTCTTGGTCTTGACTCAGGTCATGATCTCGTGGGTCGTGAGATTGAGCCCTGTGTGGGGCTCTGCGCTCAGTGGGGAGTCTGCTTGAAGATTCTTTCCCTCTCGCCCTCTCCCCCAAGCGCATGCATGTGTGCTCTTTCTCTCAAGTAAATAAATAAATCTTAAAAAAAAAAAAAAAAAGAAAGAAAGATTGAGACACAGTTTCATCATAACTCACATCCCCCAAACAGCATAATACAATTGGGAGAGAATCCCCAACTCCCAGCCTCTACCTGAGGAATAAAAGATTTGGCCCTCACATGTAGCACCACAATTTTTAAGACTCCCTCTAGAGGGACAACCACCTAAAATGCCCAGCTCTGAAAGCCAGCAAGGCTTGTATCCATGAGACCCATAAGACTATAGTGAACAGAGAAGCAGTTCTTAATGGGTGTGTGAGATTTATTTGTACTCTTTAAAATTTGCTACCTAAAAAAAACTTTTAAAACTGTCCCAAACAGAAAAATGACTATTGGAAGTGTTATGTTTTAATGTGAGTTACCACTACTGTGTCTGTTTATTGTAAAGGTGGGTGTTTAGCATTCAGCGCAGTTTTCAGTAAAAGGTCATAAAAATTAAAAATAAAAGTTGCTAACTGAGGGCCAAGCTTCTAATTTAGTAGGCACTAAGGGCTGGCTGGGATCCTCCCCAGAGACCATGGAAGCTAGAGGACACCTTGCCCACCCTCTCCCTCTACCCCACTCCAAGTCACCAGTATCTTCCTAGAAGGAGATTGTGTGCATATCTGCACCCTAGGTTTTGCAGATGCACCTGAGGAACAGGACCCAGATTGCCTAGGTCTGATAGTCAAAGGAGTTTCCATTCATGAGACTAGCAAACAAAGAAGCAGTTCTTAACTGGCTATCCCTCTGGGGCTCAGCACAGAAGAATTAGGCAAAATTGCCTGTCTCCTAGTCTATCCCTGAAATAGGTTTGTCTTCGTACCTTAAAGCTGCTGAGTGCTAGGCTTATAATTTAGCAGGCATCCAGAGGATGGCTGAGATCTTCCCCAGAGACCAGGGAAGCCAGCAGGCACCTTTTCTGCCTTCTTATCCTCTAGCCTGCTCCAGTAATAAAATCCAGTTACCAGTATGGAGCTCGTACACACATCTGGTGTCCAAGCTTTTTCAGCTGCCACTTGAAGGACAGGCCCCTGTATCACCTGGCTCTAATAGTCAATGGGGCTGTATCCACAGGTCCCACAATAATGTATCAAAGATACAGTTATTAATGGGTGTAGGAGCTATACACTCAGGCTTAGCATAGAGGGAGTAGGCAGATATGCCTATCTTCCAGTTTTTTCTCTAAAGGCGCCTAACTACACACTTTCCCATCTCCTGCCTGAGGATCCAGCTTCTAATCAGTCTGCATCTAGGTACTGACTGTGATTCTTCTCTTTGGGACACTGATGGGTCTTGGTACACCCTCAACTACTGGAACCTGCTAAGAGCAGAGGAGGAGGCTTAGACAATCAAAAGTTTGAGAGACAACTAGGAGCTTGGGCAGGGCTGAATCACAAGGTTCATTTCCTACATGATACCACTGTGTCAAGACGGGGAAAGGTGACATTTTATCTAATGCTCTGAAACCAGTCAAAGAAAATGAAGAAACAGGAATATGTTCTAAACAAAAGACCAAGATAAATATCCAGAAATAGATCTTAATGAAGCAGAAATAGGTGATTTGCCTAATTGAGAGTTCAGAATAACAGTCATAAAGATTCTCACCAAAGTCAGGAAGCAGTGCATGACTAAAGTAAAAATTTCAACACAGACATAGAAAATATATAAAGGACCAAAAAGAAATCACAGAGCTGAAGGATACAATAACTGAAATAAAAAATTCAGTAGAGGCATTCTAAACAGACTAGATCAAGTGGAAGAAAAAATCAGCACACTTGATAGGTCAGTGGAATTCATCCAGAGGAGCAGAAAGAAAAGAAGAAATTCAAAAAGTAAAGGTAGCTTATAGGATATGGGAGACCACCATCAAAGCAGACCAGTTTATACATTATAGGGATTCCAGAAGGAGAAGAGAGAAAGGAGCAGAAAGCTTATTCACAGAAATAATAGTTGAAAACTCCTGAACTGGGAAAAGAAACAGACATCCAGATCCAGGAAGCCTAGGAAGTACCAACAAGATAAATCCAAGGAGACCCACACCAAGACACATTATGATTAAACTGTCAAAAGTTAAAGACAAGTAACGAATCTTGAAAGTAGCAAAAGAAAAGCAGCTTGTTAAGTAAAAAGCAACCACCATTAAGACTGTCAGATTTTTGAGCAGAAACCTCTACCAAAGGGGAGAAGAATCATATATTCAAAGTGATGAGCAAAAAACCTTCCAACCAAGTGTACCTTACCCAGCAAAGTTATCATTCAGGATTGAATGAGAGTTTTCCAGATAAGCAAAAGCTGAGGGAGTTCATCATCACCAGACCCACCCTCACAAGAAATGTTAAAGGGAGTTCTTCAAGATGAAATGAAAGGTTACTAGTTAGTATCAGGAAAATGTCTGAAAGTATAATACTGGTAAAAGTAAATACAGTTACATTCAGAATACACTAATGTTGTAATGGGGTGAGTAAAATCACTTATAACTCTATTATGAAGGTTAAAAGACAAAAGAATTAAAAAATACCTGTAACTACAGTAATTTAATGGATACACAATATTAAAAGATGCAGATTGTGACATCCAGAACAAAATATGGGGAGAGGAAGCTTTTATATGTGTTTGAAGTTATTATCAGTTTAAAATAGACTTATTAATATGTTCTAATGCAAGCCTTGTGATAACCACAAAACGAAAACCTATAATAGAAATACAAAATGTAAAGAGAAAGGAATTCAAAGCATACTGCTGTAGAAAATCGCCAAATACCAATGAAAGAGAACAAGAGAAGGAAAAAAGGAACACAGGAATTAGAAAACCACCAGAACACAATTAACAAAATAACAAATGGGAGGGGGCGCCTGGGTGGCTCAGTCCATTATGGTTTTGGCTCAGTTCGTGATCTCAGGGTCATGAGATCAAGCCCTGCATGGAGCTCCCTGCTGGGCATAGAGCCTGTTAAGATTCTCTCCCTCTCCCTCTGCCCCTCCCCCCTCTCTTAAAAAAAAAAAAGAAAAAGAAAAACCAAAATAAATGGTAAACCCATACCTGTCAATTATTACTTTAAATGTAAATGGATTAAAATCTCCAATAAAAAATGCATTGTAATTAGAGATTTGTCCATTTTATTTATCTTTTCTAAAACCAGCTCTTAATTTCATTGATCTTTCCTATATTGGGGGGGGAGGAGGGTCTCCATTTATTTCCACTCTGATCTTTATTATTTCCTTCCTTCTGCTAACTTTGGGCTTAATTTGTTCTTCTCTTTCTAATTCCCTGAGGTGTAAAGTTAGGTTGTGTATCTGAGATCTTTCTTACTTCTTCATTCATTTATCCTTATAAACTTCCCTCTCAGAAATGCTTTAGCAGCATCCTGTAGGTTTTGGTATGTTGTGTTTCCATTTTCATTTGTTTCCAGGTATTTTTTTTATTTCCCTTTTGATTTCTTTGACCCATTGGTGGTTTAGTTTCCACATATTTGTAAATTTTCCAGCTTTCCTCCTGTTGATTCTTAGTTCATACTATTGTTGTCAGAAAAGATATTTGGCATTATTTGTCTTTTTAAATTTGCTAAAAGATTTGTTTTGTGACCTGTTGTTTGATCTGTCATGGAGAACGTTCCATGTTCACTTGAGAAGAATGTGTATTCTGCTGCTGTTGGATGGAATGTTCTATATATTTCTTATTAAGGTCTATTTGGTCTAAAGTATAGCTCAAGGACTCAGTTTCCTTATTGATTTTTTTTTTTTTTTTTGGTCTGGATGATCTGTCCATTATTGAAGGTGGATATTGAAGTCCCCTGCTATTAATGTGTTGTCTGGTTCTCTGTTCAGATTTGTTAATATTTTATATATTTGGGTGTTCCTCTGTTAGGTGCATAAATAATTATAATTATTTTCTTGATGATCCCTTTATTATATATTGACCATCTTTGTTTTTTATTATAGTCTTTGGCTTAAAGTCTATTTTGTGTGATACAAGTATAGCTA
The DNA here is from genome assembly GCF_002201575.2 of Neomonachus schauinslandi. Taxonomy (NCBI): domain Eukaryota; kingdom Metazoa; phylum Chordata; class Mammalia; order Carnivora; family Phocidae; genus Neomonachus; species Neomonachus schauinslandi. The sequence goes on from NC_058415.1 coordinate 26,586,206, forward strand.
CCCCTGCTTTCTTTTGGTTTTTCCATTAAACCTTGTTTCAGCATTATTTACAACAGCCAGTGTATGGGAACGACCTAAGTGTCTGTTCATAGTGAATGGATACAGAAAATATGGTGTGTATATATACATATACACAGTGGAATTCAGCCAAAAAAAAGGAGATATTGTAATTTGTGACAGTGTGAATAAATCTGGAGAGCATTATACAAAGTTAAATAAGCCAAAGAAAGACAAATGCTGTGTGGTATAACTTATATGTGCAATCAAAACAAAAACAAACTTGAATTCATAGGAACAGTAAAAAGATGGTTGCTGGAGGCTTGGGGAAATATGAAGAGGTTGGGAAAAGGGTATAAACCTTCAGCTGTAAGGTTTGAACCTTACAATGCATGAACATGGTAACTGTAGGTTATAACACTGCATTGTGGCTCAGGTGGTTAAGTGTCTGCCTTCAGCTCAGGTCATGATCTCAGGGTTCTGGGATTGAGCCCCACATCGGGCTCCCTGCTCAGCGGGGAGCCTGCTGCTTCCTCTCCTTCTGTCCCTCCCCACAGCTTATGCTCGTGTGCTCTCTCAAATAAATAATTTTGTTTTTAAAAACAAAAGAAGAAAAAAAAAACCCAAACTCACTGCATTGTGTAATTTGAAATTTGCTAGAAAATAGAACTTAAATGTTCTCACCGAAGGAAAAGAATAGTAAATATGTGAGGTGATAAATGTATTAATTAACTTGATGGGGGGGTATCCTTTCACAATGTATACATATATCAAAGTTTCACATTGTATTACCTCAATAAAGCAGGAAACAAAATACAAAATACAAAAATAAAAGGAACTAGCACATCTTGGAGAATGGGTGATTTCAGGGTTAGAATAGGGAAAGAAGACAATGAGCCTGGAGTATCTTATTGTGCTAAAAGTGTGTAAGTGTTCAGAGTGATAGGGACATGTCAGACACAGAAAACAATTTGAAAGGGCATTCATACTGTTTGTTCATACAAGATGGGACAACTTGAGCATCAAAGCAGATAATTCTAATAGATCATAACCTATTGAATAAAAGAGAAAGCCATATTTCCATACTGTTGTAAGTAAATGAATTAATGCATGGACAGTTTGATTATGATGAGCGTATTTAGGTGTCTTTTCCCCATACCCCCAATATTTACTAACCACAAATGGAGGAGTAACTATAGTGAAGAAGTCTGTCAGACACCAACTTAATCAACTGATCAAAATTAACATTGCCAGTGGTGAGTCAGATCACCACTTTGCTGATAGAGTGCAGTGAAAAAATATGACATCACTTTTGTCATAGTCCAGAGATTCATAATTTGAATCTAATGAGGAAACAAGAGAAACCCACGTTGAAGGGCAGTACACAAAATTACTACCATGTTATTGTCCCTGGTCTTACCCAGTAGCCACCGCCCAGCCTCACCTCCAGGCTGGCTGTGAGGGCTCGCGTGTCTGCCCCTGAACTACTACAAGCCCCAGAACCTACAGAAGGCCACTTCTCAACTTACAGAGCTTTTCCTGAGTTTAGAAGAATTGTAATTGCTTCTTTGCTATTGTCTTTTGGCTTAAATTTTATCTTTGAGTTTGAATATTTGACCTCAGGAAAGAGACACAGGAGTTCCAGGTTCCTGGTCTTTCCAGCTTGGAGGGAGACTAAGAATCAATGAAATGAAATGCATCTTTTGGTTCTGACATAGTGTGAAGACCATTTTGGAACAGTTTGCGAAACTTGAATGAAGTCTAAGGATTAGATGATAGTAATTGGTCAGTGCTATTTTACTAATTCTGGTTATTGTATTGTGAATAACAATAACACTCTCAACATACTCGAGGGTGATTCACTATTGATTGTATTTGCAACTTTGAGAGTTTCAAAGAAAAAAATTCACATGAAAAAGTTGAAAAAAGGGCGCCTAGGTGGCTCAGTTGGTTAAGCGGCTGCCTTCAGCTCAGGTCATGATCCCAGGGTCCTGGGATTGAGTCCCATGTCGGGCTCCCTGCTCAGTGGGGGGTCTCCTTCTCCCTTTGCCTCTGCTTCCCCCCCCCCCCACTTCTGCTCTTGCTCTCTCTCAAATAAATAAATCTTTAAAAAAAAAAAGTTGAAAAAAGAATATCAGCATGTGTAATATTTTGGTGTTTTTGTTAAGGAAAGGAATATATGTGAATGGACAAATAATGGTATATCCATACAATGAAATACTTCTTAGTAATAGAAAGGAATGAAGTACTGATACACTGAACATAGTGATAAATCTTAGAAACATGCTAAAAGAAGCCATATATAAAAGTGCACAAATCACATGATTCTCTTTGCATAAAAGTAGGAAAGACTAATCTTTATGGAGAGAAGGCAGTTCCATAATTTCTGGGCATGGGAGGCAGGGATTGGCTAGGAATGGGCACTGGGAATATTTTGGGGAGATGGAAATGTATACACATTGATTGTGGTAGTAATTCCATGGTTGTATATATTTTTCGAAGTATATTATAGGTTAATATTTACATTCTATTATATGTAAATTATACCTCAATAAAGTTTTTTTAAAAGGCTATGTATATGAATACTTACACATTGAAGGAACTTGTGGTTAGTTCTCAAGAGATTAATTGAGAGTCATATGTAGACAGAAGACTTGCTTTTCATTGTATACCCTTTTGTTTCATTTGAAACTTTTTTTTTTTATCATTTGCATGTATACCTATTCAGAAATACACACCAAAAAATTCAAAATATGTAGACGTGCACATAATATTGCACAGTAAATTCTGATCGGTGATTGTGATAGAATAGTCATTGAGGCCATGCCTTTTTAATTGAACACTTTTGGTTTAATGCCTTTTTGTAAGTTTTTTTTATTGTGGTGAAATATACATGACATAAAATTTGCTATATTAACCATTTTTAAGTGTACAATTCAGTGGCATCAAGTACATTCACATTATCATATTACTGAAACTTCATACTAATTAAACAGTAACTCCCCATTTCCCCTTAATCCCCAGTAACCACTGTTGTACTTTTACCTATGAATTGGGCTATTCCTGGTACATCATATAAGAGGGATCATATAATATTTGTCCTTTTTCTTTATCTTATTTCACATAGCATAATGTTAAACATTTTATCTTTTTTAAAGATTTTATTTGTTTAATAGAGAGCACAAGCTGTGGGAGTGGCAGGCAGAGGGAGAGGGAGAAGCAGACTCCCCGCTGAGCAGGGAGCCCGACGCAGGGCTCGATCCCAGGACCCTGGGATCATGACCCAAGCTGAAGGCAGATGCTTAACCGACTGAGCCACCCAGGCACCCCTGTTAAACATTTTATAAAAGGAAATAATGTAGCCAAGAAGTGTGGAATCGCTTAACAAATCCTTAGCAACTTCTGCATTGTTTTTCAGAATTCCTTCCAACTTCAGAGCATCCAGAACTTGTTATTTCAATAAATATAACGGTAAATTGCCTATGTAACCTTGGGGAGAGATGTTGTCTGAAAAAGATGTCATCTCTATCTCTTGACATAGATTTTTGGATCTTTAATTTTGGCATCTAATCAATTTTAATAACTTAGTTTGCTAAGTTAAAGTACGTTGTTACTATGAATCTTATATCCAAGAACCTTGTACTATTTGTAGCACTTTTCTGCTGTTAATAATGACCGGTTGTCTAACAAGAATTTTAGTAACCAAAACACTCTAAACCAGTGTGCTGTATAAAATGTTTTAGAAACTAGTAATTATTGTTTATTTTTATGTATTTTTTAAAAGATTTTATCTGAGAGAGCGAGAGAGAGCGTGCACAAGCAGGGTGAAGGGCAGAAGGAGAAGCAGATTCCCTGCTGATCAGGGAGCCCAATGCGGGACTTGATCCCAGGGATCAAGTCCTGAGGTGGGATCATGACCTGAGCTGAAGGCAGGTTCTTTACCGACTGAGCCACCCAGGCACCCCAATTGTTTTATTTTTAAAAGAATGCTAGTAGGAGGGGGAAATCCTCTTATTTGGCATTCTTTTACAAGAAGTATATTTGAAGTATTTTAACTGGAAAACCAAGATAATACATCTACAGACTTGGAACAATGGAAGACAGTCTAGAAGTTATCTTGTTTGAGCTGTGTGTCCAATTCAGGAAAACTCGATTAAGCACAGCCCACACTGGGTAGAAAGTAATATGAATTCTCGACTTTACAGACTCATTTCATAAGGGCTCTTCAAGTTATTTTAATAGAAGACAGTCTGTGGTAAATTGTGTGGTAGAGAAGATACATGAAGTATAGTGGGAAAAAGATACATGAAGTATAGTGGAGAAAAAACTGTTAGAGCAGTTTATTCCAGGAGGGGTTTGAGTGTGGTAAAACTTCTTGTAAGGTTTCATACTTTATGTTACCATTAAACCAGATGCAAACTCCTGCCTTGCTTTTAGCCCCTCTCCTGCTCAATTACTCTCTATTCTGAACAGCTGCTTCAATCTCTCTTAGCTCAGCTCTTCCACTCATCTGTGCTCAGGCGGGTTATTATGTCTTGTATAGGACAGTTACAGAGTTCTTATGTATGAGATTCAGCAACAGCTGAGACTTAAAAATAGTTACTAGGAATAACTTTAGCCATTAACAAGGATTAGGTACAAAGAAATGTTGGGGGGTGGGTGCGATTTAAGTATATCTGGGGAATGGAGAGAAGCATACAGATAACCTTCTAACTTTATGCATAGGGACTTTGTCCCCATTCTATTTATATGCATATATTCTTCCTGAGTTTGGAGAAAGTATGATTTGGAAAATTGGAGCTCCTTATGAAAAAAGGAAAGGAACCATATTCTCTATCCTCTAGGCCATTGATATGCCTGGAATACTTTTTTTTTTTTTACTTTTTTATTTGTTATGTTAATCACCATACATTACATCATTAGTTTTTGATGTAGTGTTCCATGATTCATTGTTTGTGCATAACACCCAGTGCTCCATGCAGAACGTGCCCTCTTTAATACCCATCACCAGGCTAACCCATCCTCCCACCCCCTCCCCTCTAGAACCCTCAGTTTTTCAGAGTCCATCATCTCTCATGGTTCATCTCCCCCTCCGATTTCCCCCCCTTCATTCTTCCCCTCCTACTATCTTCTTTTTTTTTTCTTAACATATATTGCATTATTTGTTTCAGAGGTACAGAACTGTGATTCAACAGTCTTGCACAATTTACAGCGCTCACCATAGCACATACCCTCCCCAGTGTCTATCACCCAGCCACCCTCCCTCCCACCCCCCACCACTTCAGCAACCCTCCATTTGTTTCCTGAGATTAAGAATTCCTCATATCAGTGAGGTCATATGATACATGTCTTTCTCTGATTGACTTATTTCGCTCAGCATAACACCCTCCAGTTCCATTTCTTGGAATACTTTTTCCTGACCAACATTTTACTAACTTCTTATCATATGAGTCTTTCCTTAGATTTCAGTTCTTGTTAGTCTTTCTAATTTTTCCATGGTTTAGATTCTCTTGTTACATCCTGAGCTTATCCACACTGAATTAAAGTTGCATATGGTATTTGTCTAGACCAGTGTTTCTCAACTGGGGCCTCCCAGGGACATTTGGCAATGTCTGGACCCATTTTTGTTTTTCACAATTAAGGGGATGCTACTGGCATCTAGTGGGTAGAGGTCAGGGATGCTGCTATAAACCCCTGTGGTCTGCAGGACAGCTGAATTAGTTTCAGAAGGTAATACTGTTTTATGTCGCACCTCTTTTAAAGATTTATTTATTTCAGAGAGAGAGCATGTGAGAGCAGGGGGAGGGAGAGGGAGAGAGAGAATCTCAAGTAGACTCCATGCTAAGATAATGACCAGAGCCGAAATCGAGTCGGAGGCTTAACCTTTTATGTTGCATTTTAAAATTTGTATAAAAATGTAATGTAGATGGGGTTCCTGGGTGGCTCAGATGGTTAAGCATCTGCCCAGATCTCCGCGTTCTGGGATCAAGCCCTGTGTCGGGCTCCCAACTCGGCGGGGAATCTGCTTCTCCCTCTCCCCCTGCTTGCGCTATCTCTGTCTCTCTCTCTCATGTGAATAAATAAAATCTTTAAAAAAATGTAAGTAGAATATATTTGATACTCATTTCCCATTAATATTTACTTCATGGTAATACAGATTTTCATGAGTTGCTGTATCTTCTACTTGTGGTTTAAAGCCTTAAAATGTGTGTATTAAAAATAGAATATTTCTGGGTAATACTTTTAGATGAAAATTAGAATGCTTTCAGGGAATATAAGGATAATTTCCAGTTACGTAGTTAGATTCTGTGCATTTATCATTAAAGCCCCAAAATGTATTTATGTTGGTATGGTAAAGCATCCTCACTACTACATTTACCTTAAATGACATGTTATAAATCAGAAATTTAAACTGTTTTATTATACTGGTAACAGTCTTTCATTTTGAGTATGCACATCTTGTCATTCATAAAACATGTAGCCAGTGCCTGTAATGAACCAGGCATTTAGGTGTTTGGGACACGAGCCAGTTCCTGCTCTTTCAAAAGAACTGAAGGAGAGATGATGTAATCCCACATGGACAGTGTAGCAGTGAATATACACAGTTCTTGGAGGGAGGGCCAAGCATGAGAGGGAATCCAAGCTATAGCAGGTCTCTTAGGCTAAGAATAAGGGGTAGACTTTATAGGCAGAAAGAATAGTTCGTGTATAAGTAAAGAAGCATAAAAGAACATGATACTTATAAGGCAGTGTGCTTGCTTATAGCTTATGGTGCTTAGAGAATAGAGCATGTTAAAAGATGACTTTCAGAAAAAAGTAAAAACTGATTCACATACAGATATAAAAATGAGCATGTGTTAAGGATTTTGTTAAACTCATTCAGTGAAATAACTAGGCACGAAAAGTTTTAAAACATTCAAATTTAGGGGTGCCTGGGTGGTTCAGTCAGTTAAGTGTCTGCCTTTGGCTCTGAGCCCCGCATTGGGCTCTCTGGTCATTGAGGAGCCTTCTTCTTGCTCTGCCCCTCCCCCTCGCTCATGCTTTCTCTCTCTCTTTCTCAAATAAATAAAATCTTTAAAAAAATTAAAATTTATATGGAGCATTGGAATGTTGAAATAAATTATAAATGGAGGCAAAACTGTTCTATAGATTTGGGAGGAAGTCAGGTGAATCTCTGCCAGGACAGAATTTGCATGTCTTCTATTAGTTACTTACTATTTATAGATTTGTAAAATAGCTGCCTTGAATCAATCTGACAATGCATAGCTTTCCATTGGAGTACAGATTTTTTTTTCTACAGGAGTGGCAGGAAATTTAAAGTACCTTCCTATGCCCTACCACAGACTTTGTACTGTATGCAGTAGGGAGCCAACAAAATTTTTGGATTAGGGGAGTGAAATCAGGTTGTCATTTAGATAAAAAAATTGAGGTGTCAGTGTACAGGATTAATTAATGAGGGAGTATTCAGTGTAGAGGAATGAGTTAGGCTTTTGCAGTGGCAGTAAGAGTGAAGGGGGAGGGGGACAGTCAGTGGATGTTAGGATGTGGAATACTTTAAGACTTATGCACTGATTAAAGCAGACAAGAAGATTTCTGGCCTAAGCAGTTGTAAGGGCAGTGGGTCATTTTATTGGAAAAGGGAATATAAGGAGAAGCAGTGTTTGGGGCAAGATAATGGCAGTTTTTGGATATGTGCCTTTTGAGATGATGTCGGGTACCAAGGTAGAAATGTCCATTATGCAGTTGGAAATCAGGTTTGGCACTCAGAAGAAAGATTGTGGGCTAATGATTTTAGCCTGGAAAACATTAGTTAAATTGGAATTTTTATAAGAATAAATAACTTCAACCAGGGAGGACTTAAGTATGGAGAAGAGGAAGAAGGCCAGGAACCTTGAGGGGCATCTTTATTTGCTTGATCTTCAGGAATAATTACATATGTCACAGGAGCATTATTATAATTTGGTTAAATATCAGTCTTTTAATTCTTAATGATGCCTGCTTATCTTAATTTGGGGGGGAGGGGCAGAGGGAGAGGATCTTAAGCAGGCTCCGTGCCCGGCATGGAGCCCAAGACCGGGCTCATTCTCACAACCCTAAGACCATGACCTGAGCTGAAATCAAGAGTCGAACGCTTAACAGACTAAGCCGCCCAGGGTCCCAGCTTCCCATACTTAGCTTAATTTTATCTTTCATTAACATCCAAAGCTGTTTTATTTATTCTTGGTTTATAGCCTGTTTGTAGTACAGCAAGAGAACCTGATTCCAAATTCTTAATCACTTCTTATTTCATATATTTCCTCATTTTAGATTTCAAGTTGAGAGAAACTTAGTTTGGAGCCTTGCACTAGTGTGAAAAGTGAGGTCACAGTGGGCAGAGAATGGGAAAAAGGAAATCACCCTTAGGTCCCTTGTAAAAGGTTATTTATGCTTTAAAGCACTCTGAATTTCTGTAATTAATGTCAGTACCAAATGTATTCCAGACTCATGGGAGTGGGGCGGGGACTGTTCTCTGTTTTGCATTATTATTGTAACTAAGTTTGAGTTGATTCTACTGTTCAGTAATTGAAGGGACAACAGCCTCAATTTGTGTTCCCATTTTATTTACCTTTTTTTCACAATTTCATGGTTAATACAGCATTGCTTTCTTCCTGTTTTATCCCATTCTTGGCTTATGGTTAATTGTGAGGTAGCAACCCCTTTCTGTCACTACTACCAATTCCATGGAGTTAGGAAGTACAATTTTTTAGGTTATTAAATCTGTTTATCTCATTTAAAAAAAATGCATACATATAGATGTTTGTAAATTATAAAATTCATTTAGAGAATATTGTGACAGGAATCTGGAGATGCTTTTGAAATTGGCCTTTCTCTTTTTATATTTACTAGTATTTGAGGTTTAAGATTCAGCGAAACACTGAAAATCTTACTTTTTTTTCCTTTTTAGATCATCCAATTATGATGGGTTTTGAGCCCCTTGTTAACCAGAGGCTACTTCCACCTACCTTCCCTCGATATGCAAAAATAATTAAAAGGGAAGAAATGGTCAACTATTTTGCAAGATTAATAGATAGAATAAAAACTGTTTGTGAGGTGGTCAATTTAACAAATTTACATTGTATCCTGGTAAGTACAAATCTCTGTTCTGGAATATGGTTTTGATTGAACAACAGAATAGTTTATCACTTTTTAGAGGCTGACTGTCCCAAGGGTAAATAAAATTGCTTATTTTCCTTGATAGCTGGAGAATTAAGTGTTGTGTGTGTGTGTATGTTGTGTGTGTATTTGTTTCTGTTTAATCCTCACAAGGATTATGTACTATCCATCTTAGAGATTAAAAAACTAAAGTTTAGATGATTCACCCAGGTTTTAAGAATGAGGATTTAAACCCTGGATTCTGTCTTCAAAACTTCTTATATGTAAATGTGTGTGTGCGTGTACACATCTATGTGAGTATGCATATATACATACATGTATATTTTTATACAAAAAATTAGATCATGGTGTTTGTAGCCTGCTTTCATCACTAATCTCTGTATCATGAACATCTTTCTTTCCATGTCAACAAATACACATTTTTTTACATTATTTAAATAGTTACATGGTATTTCATGTAAGAATAAGAATATATCACAGTTTTTTCCAGTCCATTCATAATTGAATTGTATTTAGGTCATTTTCAGTGTTCTGTTATAAACAGTACTAAAATGAGCTTGTCTGTAGGAACCTTCATATCATCTGCTTCCGTCTTCCTTAAGATAAATTCCTAAACCATTAAGTTGCTGGGTGAAAGAGGATATACATTTTACGTATTTTGGATTAATCTTCTGTATGGGTTAAAATGTAGAAAGGCAATATTTCCTTACAGTTAGGAAGGTAGAAAATATGCAATATAATACTGTCATTATTTAGACATAAGTACACTATTTTACACAACTCTGCAGAGAGGTACATAATTCCCAGCGCATGTCATTTTCTCTGTGAGGTCTTCCTTGTTGGTTCCGGTTGCTTCTGTACCTGGATGCCTTGAGATGATGAAGTACCTTGCTTACATTCCTAGAATTTGAATAGCAGCCACTGGGATATAGTTGATGGTCAACAAAGATTTGTGCTTCTATTTATGCTCTTTCTTGTAATAACTTTATTTTCCCCTCTAATTCTTTGTCATTAACGCCCAGCTTAAGTCTTCATTCCTTAGTGAAACTTTCACTGATTCTGTGTTTGTTACCTCCTTTCTGTTTGCTTTCTTTTTAGTAGTTTTGTCCTTATTCTATCTTAAGAATCATAGAATCTTAAAGGTAGAAAAGATCATAGACATAACCCAGTTCATTTTGCAATTCATTGTATAGCTAAACAAAGTAAGGTTTAGAGGGCTTGTAACCAAATTAGATGATTGGTTAGTGGCATATCTGGAATTAGAATAGAGACTTTTATTCTTCTGTTGCATCTGCTTTTTCTGATTCTTAATCGTTACATGAATATTTGTGTTCAGATTAAATGTAGGATTTTAGAAGGCGATCAGTGTGAATTGGAATAAGAAAAAATAATGCAGCAGTTGGAATTTGATATTCTGGCAGAGGGTTATGGATTGCCTTGTCAGGGAGGTGCCCACATGCTTTTTCTACCAGCTCCCCACTACCATAGTAGTGGGGAGCTGGGAGAGCCAGGCCTGGACTGCCAGCCCTGGACGTGAAGAGGGCATAGAGAGAGAAGAGTCTGGATCCCTGGAACACTTGGGACAGGAGTCAGTGGTGATAGTAGGGGAGTGTGGCTAAGGCCAAGAATCGAGAAGATTGAAGTTAGAGAAAAGGGGGGCTCAAATATCTGGTGGATCTGCGTAAGAAACCTGTTACTATTAGGATAAAGTGCCAGATTGTAAGGTGTGCTTACATACAAAATAAATCATCTCTGGAAGATTGGGAATGGACATGAGCACACACACTGAAAAAGAAGTAAACATGAAAAATGCATACCCTTACTAGTAATTGAAGAAATGCATTTTTTAACAACTTGATTGGAAAGTATAGTAATATTTAATGTTGGTGGAAGGAAATAGTTGCTCTCCTATACTTCTGTGGCTATTGCTCTCAAAAGTCTTAAAAATGTGTATATCCTGACCTAGCAACTCCCCTTCTAGAGATTTAGCATAAGAAAATCATCTAAGATATATGCAAAGATGAACTAAAGAGTATTTGGCTCATCATCATTTGTAATCTTGAAAAACTAGAAACCGTTTAAATGCCCACTGGTGACACTACCCATCCTGTATAGTATGTGTAGAATATATGCCATACTGACATTAAAAAGCATGACCATAGGGGAAGGGAGGGAAATCTGAAGGAGGAGAAATCATGGAGGGAGATGAACCATGAGAGACTGTGGACCCCGGGAAACAAACTCAGGGTTTCAGAGGGGAGGTGGGTGGGGGATGGGGTAACAGGGTGATGGGTATTGAGGAGGGCACGTGTTGTGATGAGCACTGGGTGTTATACGCAACTAATGAATCATTGAACACTGCAACAAAAACTAATGATGTTATATACAGTGGCTAACTGAACATAAAAAAAAAGCATGTTATAGGAAAATATTGAATAGGGAAATGTTTGTGAATGCCAAGTTATGTTTCAAAATAGATTATTCATTTTATACATTGTCACACACAGAAGGGATCATCAGAGATAGGTAAATTCAGTTTAAAAAAGATTGGAATAACAAATACCGAAATGTCAGTTACAACTCTTTATAGCTTATGCTCTGCATGTTTCTGCATTTTCACATTCGAGTTTTATGCAAGATCAACATGGGTGGGGTAGTTAAGTAACTGAATTAACAGTTTGCAGCCATGTGTGCTGCACTGTAGAGAAAACACAGAGTAAGGGACCAGAGTAAACACAGGGAGATAAATTAAGAAACCATCATTACAGTCCAAGGGAGGGAGGATGGTAACTTCATTTAGAAGGATGGCAGGGAGATGATGTGGGTTGTCAGAGTTAGAGCTATGCATGAACTAAAATTGATAGCATGTTGGTGTTGAATTAAATATGGGGCATGAGAGAGCTCTCAGGAAGGTCTCTGGGTTTCTCACTTGGAGATCTTGATACACTCTGCTGTTCACCAAAATGGGGAAATTCTCAAAGACCTTTAGTCAGCCTAGGGTCTTACTGAAGCTGAATTTGAGGTGTCTTTGAGATATTTATGTAGAGATATTGAATAGATATTGACTATATGGATAGAATTTAGAAGTCAGTGCTAGATATGTAATTTTAGAACTATTACAGGTAGTTATTGAAGCATGAGTATGATGAAGATTGTGAGGGAAAAAGTATATGGCTTGAGAAAGAAAATAGTCTGGAACTAAACTTTGAACCTACAGAGCAGACCAAGAAGTGGCCACAAAGGAAAAAACTCATGAAAGTCATTTAAAAAGGAAGGAAGTCCTGTCAAATACTGCTGAGAGGTCAGATGAAAGAAGTGAATAAGGTCCAAAACAAATGTCAACTGGATTTGGTGTCAGAGGACAGTTGTGACTAGAGTGAAAAGCTAGGCTAGTGGGTGTTGATGAGAAGGGGCCATTGATTAAGTAGAGACCGTTCAGTCAACTGTTTCAGAAAGTTTAGCTGAGAAGGCAAGCGGTTGAGGGAGAAATGTGGAGCATGTGACAGTTTCTTTTTTAAGATGGGGGAAAATTGACTACTTAAATATAAATGGGGAGGATCTGGAAGAGAGGGAGAAGTTAAATACCTAGGACAGACAAGGATGGATGCTTGACAATGTGTAATGTTCCTGAAAAGACCGGAAATGGAGTCATAGTACAAATGGAAGGTTTCCGTTGTTAAAGTGGGCAAGGAAAGGATCTGGCTACAAATGTGGGTTCAGTTTCATAAAGTTTAGAGGCTGAAGTGGAGGGATTTCCTGTTGATAGGTGACTTAATTTTCTTTGTAATGTTGAATGGGAGGACATCTGTAGTAGAGAACATTGAGAAGTGTGAGCAAGGTATAAAAGTTAATTGTGAAAAAGTGAATTGACTAGAGAAACTTGGTAGGTTTTGGCAGAGCACCCATTTAAATTGGGGATCACGAGTCTGGAAAACACACAAAAAATATGAAAATGATAAATAGCTACTATCCTATAATATACAGAAGCTAACATTGTAGTGTATTTTCTTACCTTTTTTCTTTTATCTCTGTATAAACCCTATATAGTTTCTCTAAGCATATCTTTTGGATGTCAGAAGAATCAGGAATAGTCAGTTATGTGAATCCACTTGGCCTGGTTACTTGGTATTTATTTCTGTGAAGTAGGAAGTAAACTTCTGCCATTAGTTAGCAAATTATTACTGATGCTATTTTTTTCGTGGTGTGCAAATTTAATATTGGTATCCACACAATTCTATCGGTCAGTTAAAAAAAAGTCTCCAAAATCATCTATTGTCCCATTGATACAATTAAGACAGTTCCTATAGAAATGATCCTTAGCTCTTTGTCATATTTTAACTCTGGTAGTATGTAATTTCCAGAAGGTCTGGTAAAAAATTATATGCTATATATAAACATTTCCAGCTTTTATTTAATCTATTAATGACATTATTTTTTCTGTGTATCAGGATTTTTTCTGTGAATTTAGTGAACAATCACCTTGTGTTCTTTCAAGATCTCTATTACAAGTAAGTTCTAAGAATATTGCAGTACTTCTTTAAACATCAAATTTTATGTGTGTTGACATTGTTTAATTGATTGCTGGAACAAAAGTAGATGCTTTTAAAGGATATCAACAGTTAGTGTTATATTTTTGTGATAGAAGTATTAGAATATTAGACATTCATCAAGATCATATCCTTGGCTATAAAACCTTAATAATTTAAAAACAATTGAAATCATACAAAGTATGCTCTTTGACTATTTTGGAATTAAACTAGTAACCAGTAACAAAGATATTTGGAAATTTTCCAGATATTTGAAAATTAACACACTTCTAAAGAGGAAGTCCTGAGGATAATTAGAAAATATTTTGAACTGAATGAAAATGAAAATATAACCTACAGAATCTGTGGGATATAATTGAAGCAGTGCTTAGAGGAAAATTTATAAGATTAAATGTTTATATGAGAAAAAGAAGAAAGTGGTTCCCAAAGGGATGGGGAGGGTAGGGAATGGGTGAAATAGGTGAAGGGGATTAAGAGATACAAACTTCCAGTTATAAAATAAATAAGTCACAAGGGGCGCCTGGATGGCTCAGTTGGTTAAGCAACTGCCTTCCGCTTAGGTCATGATCCCGGAGTCCCAGGATCGAGTTCCGCGTCTGGCTCCCTCCTCAGCAGGGAGTCTGCTTCTCCCTCTGACCCTGCTCCCTCTTGTGCTCTTTCTCTCTCAAATAAATAAGTCACAGGGATGAAAAGTACAGCATGTGGAATATAGTTAATAATATTGTAATAACCTTGGTGACAGATGATAACTACCTGTACCATGGTGAGTAGTACAATCACTGTGTTGTACACCTGAAGCTAATATAATATTATATGTTAACTATACTTCAGTTAAAAATTTTTTAAAAGAAAGGTCTGAATAATTTGAGCTTCTACAAAAAAAAAAGCAAATGAAACTCAAAGCAAGCAGAAGAAATCAGTAAAATAAGAAACAGATAAACAGTGAAGAAAATTGATGTAACGAAAAACTTGGTTCTTTTGAAAATATCAATTAAAGGGGTGCCTGAATGGCCCAGTTGGAAGAATGTGTGACTCTTGATCTCAGGGTTGTGAGTTCGAGCCCCATTGGGTGTAGAGATTACTTAAATAAACAATACTTTAAAAAAATTAACTGAGCCTTTAAAAAAAAAGGAAAAAAAGATATCAATAACATTGAAGAACCTCTAACTAGACAGAACAAGAAAAAAAGGTACAGATGAATAATAGCAGGAATGAAAAAGAGTACTACTACAGACCTGTAAGGGTCTGTAAAAGGTTATATGGGAAATATTATAAACAACTCATGTCCATAAATTCAAAAACATAGATCAAATGGACTAATTTCTTGAAGGACATTACCCAAATTCACAAAGAAAGAGATAACTTGAATGATCCTGTATCTATTAAAGAAATTGAATTCATAGTTTAAAACCTTCCAACAAAGAAAATTCCAGGTCAGTTCTGTACAGTCTGTTCCAGAAAATAGAAAAGCCAACAATACTCATATAAAGCCAGCAATATCTCAGTAGCAAAACCAAAGACATTAAAAGCATGGAAAATTATAGACATATTATGAGCATAGACAGAACAACCTTAAAGTATTATCATATCAAATCAACAATATATAAAAAAATAGTACATCTTGACCAAGTTGGTTTTTTTCCAAGAATTCAAGCCTGGTTCAGCATTCAAAAATCAGTCAGTGTAATCCACCATACAATGTAAAGTCTCAGTAGATTCAGGAAAAGCATTTGACATAATTCAACCTCCATTCATGATAAAAACTCTCAGCAAAACTAGGAATAGAAAAGAATTTCCTTAACCTGATAAAGGGTATGTACAAGAAAATCTGCAGCTAACATCGTACTTAATGATGGAAGATTAAATCCTTTCCTCCTAAGATTGAGAGTAAAACGAGGATGTCCACTCTCTCTCTCCACTCTTTTTCAACATACTACATACAGATGGTCCACAACTTAAGAGGGTTTGGCTTATGATTTATAAACTTTATGATGGTGTGAAAGTGATGTGCATTCAGTGGAAACCATACTTCATTATTTTGAATTTTGATCTTTTCAATATGCAGTATAATACTCTCTCATGATGCTGGGCATGACCAGCGAGCCACAGCTCCCACTCAGCCACACAATCACAAGGGTAAACAACTGATTTAACCATTCTGTTTTTCACTTTCAGTATAGCATTCAATAAATTACAGGAGATATTCAACACTTTATTATCAAATAAGCTTTGTGTTAGATGATTTTGCCCCACAGTAGGCTAATGTAAGTGTTCTGAGCATGTTTAAGGTAGGCTAGGCTAAGCTATGATGTTCAGTATGTTAGATGTATTAAATGCATTGCAACTTAAGAGTATTTTCAACTTACAGTGGGTTTATTGGGACATAAGCCAATCATCATAAGTTGAGGGAGAGCTGTACTGGAAATTTTAGCCAGTGGAAAACGGAAGGAAAAAGAAATAAAAGGCATACAGTTGAAAAAGGAAAAAATACATTTTTATAGACAACATTATTTTCTATATAGAATGTCAAGGAATCTACAAAGAAGTTCCTAGACCAGATGGGTGAGTTTAAGAAGAATACAGGATATGAGGTCAATATACAAAAAGCAGTTGTATTTCTATATATTTGCAATGAGCAATGGGAAGTAAAACATTTAAAAACAGTACTATTTACAATAACACAGAAAATGAAATAATTAGGTATAAATCTAACACCTGTTTATAGGACCTATATGCTGAAAAACTACAAAATACTGGTGAAAGAAATCAAAGACCTAAATAAATGGAGAAATATACCTTGTTTGTGGATTGGAAGAATTAATATTTCTAAGATGTTAGTTCTTCCCAGAATTGATCTGCAGATTCAGAGCAATCTCAATCAAAATCATAGTATTTTTGTAGATGTCAACAAGTTGATTCTAAAATTTATATGGAAAGGCAAAGGAACTAGAATAGCCAAACCAACGGTGCAAAAAAGCAGAGTTGGGGAACTCATGCTATCTGACTGCAGGACAGGTGTGGTATTGGCAAAATGGATCAGTGGAACCAAGAGGGGAGTCTAGAAAAGTCCTACTCTTTAATTAGTCTTTTATTATATAGTACTATATACAATTATATAGTATTCTATAGTCATTTATATATAATATTTCATAGTCCTTTATTAGTTAACGTGGTGAACTGATCATTTATTAATATGGTCAGTAATTTTTGACAAAATACAAAGGCAAATCAGTGGAGAAATGGTAGTCTTTTCAACAATGGTACAAGAACAGTTGGACAGACATATGCAAAAAGATTGACTCAAAATGCATCATAAATCTAAAAGGTAAAACTATAAAACTTTTATAAGAAGGGATAGGAGAAAATCTTTGTGGCTTTAGAAGACAGAATTCTTAGGTATGGCATCAGAAACAATTCATAAAAAATGATCAATTTAGAACTTTAATTCTGTGGAAGACATTGTTAAGAAAATGAAAAGAGACTCTACAGAGTGGAGAAAATATTTGCAAATCCATGTGTGGCAAAGGACTTATATCATACAAAGAACTCTATAAACACAACAGTAAGAACAGACAGCCCAGTTTTTAAAATGAGCAACAAGTTTAAACACTTCAGTATGAAAACATACTGAACATAATTGGTATTAGGGATATGCAAATTAAAACCACAGTGAAATACCACTATCCACCTTTTATAATATCTTAAAAAAAAAAATAAGAAAGAAAAATGACAGTACCAAGTGCTGGTGAGGATGCATTTACTGACAAGAATGTGAAGTGCTACAGCCACTTTATAAAACAATTTGTCAGGTTCTTATAAAATTAAATACACAAATCCCACTCCTGCTTAATATTTGCCTACGAAAAGTGAAATCCTGTGTTCTCCTGGAAACTTATCTACAAATGTTTATAGCTGTTTGGTTCATGATCACCCAAAAGTGGAAACCACCCCAATGTGTTAGGAAATCAAGGAAGGCATAGTATAGCAAATATTAAAACACACTGAGGTCATTAAGGGGAGAAAATTAAATGCAAATTATTATTAAATAATTTATTACTTTAAATCATGAAATCTGTTTTTCCAATTTCAGAAAGTGTGTATGTATTCCAAAATGTTTATTAGAGACAAAGATTATCAACTAATATTGATAACCATTTGCTGTTTCATGATTTATGAAGCCCTCTTTCTTACATATTAGCTTATATGACATATTCAGACTAGTCAGTTCATTTTGACTAGTGTACTGTTACTACCCTGGATGTGGGAAATATATTTTCTTGTACATTTTTTTATTTTCCTTCATCAGAATGCATCTTAATAGGGATTAATAATTAATTCCCATTGTTGAAATAGTCATTTATTTATTGATTGATTTCCACCAGGTTTTTATACTTTAATCTCTTCTGTATTCTGCAGTATTTTTAAGAAGTATGTTCATGTCACAGTAAAGACAGTTATATGTACAGTATATTAAAATTGTGATAGCATTACTAATGTATAACGTTTGTTTTAAGACCACTTTCTTGGTGGATAACAAAAAGGTCTTTGGAACCCATCTCATGCAAGACATGGTGAAGGATGCCCTTCGGTCTTTTGTCAGTCCTCCGGTGCTCTCCCCGAAGTAAGTACCCTAAGACTTTTTATAGTGTATGTATTTCTTAAAAGCCCCAATTCTCTGTGCTCCTTTATAGCCAAGGCATAAAAACTGTTGTAATCAAATCTTCATGTAAAAAACAAAAAACTCAGTCATATTAAAATTAATTGATTTCTGCTGCATATTATTTAGATTTAAACTGAGGTTTTTGTGAAGTTGACATTAGGCCCAATATGAGAAGAAAACCTTACAAAGAATTACCAGATTCAGTAAGTTGCATTGATTCTTACTGTGTGCAAAGCACTGTGTCAGGGAGGCACTTTGGGAATAATTATAAGAAAACAAGATAAGGTCTCTTCTCAATGATCTGAGTCTAGATAAAAGTAGAAAATGCAAATAATTGATCCTTGAGTTAGCATTAGAGCAGTGGCTCTACCAGAAACATGTTGCCATAAGAAGCTGGAAAGGATTACATGCAACAAGAAATCATCACTTGTGTTGGCATTTTGGAAAATGAGTAGAGCTTTTCCAAAGGGGAGGGAAGAAAGGTGCTGTTATTTCTCAGCAAAAAAACCAGCATGTCTGAAGACATGGGCATATGAATTATATATTTTAAGAACAGTTAGTGGTTCAGCACTTAATTTGTTGAATAAATCATGCCACATCTCACATAAAACCTTTTCCTTGCTTAACTTGGGTTTCCCAGAAGCAGATCCTGAGACAGTTCATATAACCTTAGAAAGTGTTTCCAGGAGAAACCAGCAGGGTTGTGGACAAGTGGGAAATGAAAAGGAAGAAAACCACGCAGAGGTATACTTCATGGAAAGTAACTCTGGTTGGGTCCTGTTGGTGAACTGTGGAGACACAGTGTGGGTTGCAGCTCAGAGTTGTCCTTGTCAGGGACAAAAAAACAAGGGAGCCTGAGAATTTACCCACATAGGAATTAGTTAAGGACTGCCCCTGGGAAGAGGTAAATTCCCAGGCATTCAATGTTGGTTATATTTCCCGTTTCATTCACAGTAAAAGCCAAAGTCCTTATGATTGAGCCTAGGAGGTCCCATATTCTCTGGTCTAGACTCTTGTGCTGATGCCGCTCTGGCTTCATCATTTCTTACCCCTCTCTCCTCATCTCCCTTGCTTCAGCCACTTTGCCCTCCTTGTTATTCTGGGAACATAGAGGCTGGCTCTCACTCTACAGCCTTTACACAGAGTCTGGGGTGGAAGGTATTTTAAAGAAATGCCCAAGACTGACTCCTTCACCACCTTCAAGTCTGTTTAACTTCACCTCAGTAATGTCTGCTTTGATTAGACTATTTAAAAAGTGCATCCTCCATGCTGCCTCAGCACATCACTGCCTTTCTCCCATAACAACTATTTCCTTACATACTATATAATTTACTTCTTCGCTGTGTTTATTCTGTATGTACCATACAATTCTTCATTATGTTTATTTCTTATTTCCCTCTCTGCCTTCTCCCTCCCACTCCTGTTAGAATATAAACTCCACAAGGGGGGTGCCTAGGTGTCTCAGTTGTTAAGCGTCTGCCTTTGGCTCAGGTCCTGATCCCAGGGTCCTGGGATTGAGCCCCGCATCGGGCTCCCTGCTCCACGTGAAGCCTGCTTCTCCCTCTCCCATTCCCCCTGTTTGTGTTCCCTCTCTCGCTGTCTCTGTCAAATAAATAAATAAAATCTTAAAATATATATATATATATAAACTCCACAAGGTCAGGGCAGGTAGTTTTGGCTCTTTGTTCACTATATGATAGGTGCTAAAACAGTGTCTACAGTATGAATAGTTAGCACATGATAAATCTTTGTTGAATGAGGGAATAAATAAACAAATGTGAGTTGGATGGTTAAGATAGTTTGGGGTTAGACTCGAGAATTTTTTTTTTTTTTTTAAAGATTTTATTTATTTATTTGAGAGAGAGAAAGGGAGAGAGCACATGAGAGGGGGAGGGTCAGAGGGAGAAGCAGACTCCCTGCTGAGCAGGGAGCCGGATGCGGGACTCGATCCCGGGTCTCCAGGATCATGACCTGAGCCGAAGGCAGTCGCTTAACCAACTGAGCCACCCAGGCGCCCTAGACTCGAGAATTTTGAATGGTTTGGTAAAATATGGTCTTTATTTTAGGGTCATTGAGGAAGTGCTCAGGCTTTTAGGCGGGAATTGGCATAGTATGGTATATATTTTTTCATAGGAAACAAACTGGTAGTGATAATGGGGTCGAAGTGGTGAGCTAGGCTAATTGAGTACTGCAAGTGAGAAATGATGAAGGATTAAACTCTGAGAATATAAAAGAGAGGACAGATCCGAGGAACATTTCAGAGGTAAAATTAATAGGACGTGACAACTGATTCAGCAGGGGAAGGAAAGGAATAAGAAGGTAACTAAGTTGTTTTAAAAATAAATGCAGAATGTGGTTCTATAAATGATATATGGTCATATCTGAAAATTTAGTGCATAAAATATGAAAAATAGTAAAAATCTCCTGAAATCTTACCTCTGAGATAACTGCATTTTGGTGACCATCACTGTAGATATCTTTGTGATACAGATACATGACACACATATAACTTTATATATATGTTTTTATCATGAACTTTGAATTATTTTTTGTGGATTCCTTCTTTAAAATCAAAATTTTGAGGGCACCTGGGTGGCTCAGTCGTTAAGCGTCTGCCTTCGGCTCAGGTCATGATCCCAGAGTACTGGGATCGAGCCCCACATTGGGCTCCCTGCTCGGCAGGAAGCCTGCTTCTCCCTCCCACTAACCCTGCTTGTGTTCCCTCTCTCGCTATGTCTCTCTCTGTCAAATAAATAAATAAATTCTTAAAAAATCAAAATTTTGGGGTGCCTGGGTGGCTCAGTTGGTTAAGCATCTGCCTTTGGCTCAGGTCATGATCCCAGGTCGTGCTCCCTGCTTAGTGGGGAGCCTGCTTCTCCCTCTCCCTCTGCCCCCCCCCCCATGCTTGTGTTCTCTCTCACTGTCTGTCTCAAATAAATCAAACCTTTAGAAATAATTTTTTTCCCACTCAAAGATACATCGTGAATTTATGTCTCACATTACCTGATGTAGATCTAATAATGGCTGCCAAGTATAATACAAATGTATTCTATGGATTGGGGTTACTGGGTGGGGGCATGTGTACTTTTAATAGATATTATTGGATTGCATTCAGAAAGATTGTAGCAATTTATATTCCTCTTAGCAATATATGAGAGTGCACATTACCTACATCCTGACTAGCAGGCAGTAGGTGTTATCTTTTTAATTTTTTCCAATGTGATTAGCAGGAAGCAATATCTCATTGTTACTTTAATGTGAGCATTTAATGCAATATTTATTGGACATTTAGAAATACTTTTCTATGAATTGTTTATATCCTTTGCCCTTGACTTTTACTAAGTGGTTTACTTTTTTTGGAGAATGTATATGAACTCCTTGTACATTATGAGTATATAATACACATTGTTATACAGTATCTATCCTACAGTATATATAGCTTCTCATAATACGCAGGTACTTACAAATTATCTTTCAGTTCCTTAATCTGTGATAGACATTGCAGCTTTTTTTCCTTAAGCTTTCTTTTGCATCAAAATTTTGCTTTCTATAAGGTAGCTTTTTCTACTTATTTTGTCCTATATAACTTGTAGGTTTCTTGTTTGAGGTGAATCTCCCCAGTACACAGGTTGTACCGTTAGGCACTTAAATCTTTTCCCAAAGATTTTTATTTTATTCTTGTACATTTAAGATTTTAAATATGAATTCTTTTCCTCTAAATGGTATGAAGATAGAAGTTCAACTTGATTTCCTTCTAGGTAGATAGCTGGTTGGATGAGCATCACCTACAGTATAATCCCACTGGATTAAAAGACCGTCTTTATTTTACTTGAAAATCCTTTATGTATTAGGAGTTATTTCAGTTCCAGTGATGATATTTATTATTGTAGCTTTGTCTTTAGTAGTGATATCCATTAAGACATGTCATCTGGTGGCATTCTTTTTCAGAATTTTCTTGGCTCTTCCCTGGTTAACCCTTTATTGGATGTGTGGTTTGCAAATATTTTTTCCCATTCTGTAGGTTGCCTTTTCATTTTGTTGATTGTTTGCTGAGCAGGAGCTTTTCCCTCTGATGTAATCCCACTGTTTATTTTTGCTTTTATTGCCTTGGCTTTTGGTGCAAAACCAAAAAATCATTGCCAGCATCAATATGAAGGAGCTTATCCCCTATGCTTTCTTCTAATACACAGTTTCAGGTCTTACATACAAAAGTGTTTTTATGTTCTTCAGTGCATTTGAGTTAGTTTTTGTATATGGTGTAAGATAAGGGTCCAGTATCATTGTTTTACATGTGGCTGTCCAGCATTCCCAATATTATTTATTGAAGAAACTATCTTTTCCCCATTGTGTATTCTTGGCTTCTTTGTCAAAAATTAATTGACCATATATGCGTGCTTTTTTTCCCCTTGGCTCTCTGTTCTGTTTTATTGATCTATGTGTCTGTTTTTATGCCAGTATCATTCTGTTTTGATTACTGTAGCTTTTGTAGTATAGTTTGAAATCAGGGACTGTGATACCTCTAGCTTTTTTGTTCTTTGGGTATTCAGAGTGTTTGTGGTTCCATATAAATTTTAGGATTGTTTTCTCTGTATCTGTGAATTTCGATGAGGATTGCATTGATTCTCTAGATCAGTTTGGGTAATATGGACATTTTAACAATATTCTTCCAACCCATAAGCACAGAATATCTTTCCATTTATTGGTGTCTTCAGTT
Organism: Neomonachus schauinslandi; assembly: GCF_002201575.2. Classification (NCBI taxonomy): domain Eukaryota; kingdom Metazoa; phylum Chordata; class Mammalia; order Carnivora; family Phocidae; genus Neomonachus; species Neomonachus schauinslandi. Next base: position 26,609,277 of record NC_058415.1, read on the forward strand.
TCTCTAATCAGTATCTTACAGTTTTTAATGTATAGATCTTTCACCTCCTTCGTTAAATTTATTCCTAAATATTTTATTCTTTTTGGTGCTATTATAAATGGTATTGTTTTCTTAATTTCTCTGATAGTTTATTGTTAGTGTATAGAAATGCAACAGATTTTTGTATATTGATTTTTGTACCCTGCAACTTTACTAAATTTATTAGTTCTAAGTTTTTTTTTTTATGGAATCTTTAGGTTTTCTACATATATTACCTGCAAATGGAGACAAAAGTTATTTTAAAATTTATAATTAAATATATCAAAGACTCATGTATAAACTGTGACAGCTACCTATACTACCATCCATTTTAAGCAACATTTTTACTTGGTTTTTATAAATTCCCCTTTTGGAGAATTGATAAAACTTGATAAATACTTAATGTATATTTATATGAATTAATAAATTTTATCAGTTCCCTTTTGTAATAAATATAGTAAGTTAGTACCTGCTATTGCCAGGCACCTTTCTGGGTTCTAGGGAAAAGAAGAACATACCTTTTGCCTCTCCTCCTTGCTAGTGCTCTCTTTCTCGCTATCTCTTTTTCAAATAAATAAATAAAATCTTAAAAAACAAAAAAACAAAAATTGAAATTAATTGCTGATCATAGAATATGTGCATCTTCAACTTCCAGTCCACTGGGAGAGACTGAACAGTAGATATATACATAATGTGAGGTCATGATAAGTGCTTGGTAGAAAGATAAAAGGATAGATGGTTCTCTTAGGCATGATAGTTGTGGAAGGCCTATTGCAAGTGGTGATACATGCGAGTGAACTGAGGGAGTGAGCTGTGCAGAATTTCCTGACAGCAACATCTGTAAGGTCCCAGAGTAGGGCTGAGCTTGAGTATCAAGGAGCAGCTGATTTAAACGAATTAATTTAGGAGAGATAACCTCTAAATCAGCAGTTCTCAAGCTTTTTTTGTCTTGGGACACCTTTACATTCTTAAAAGTTACTAAAGACTCAAATAGCTTTTGTTTATATAGGTCATATATATTGCTACCTACTGTTTTAGAAATTAAAGCAATACTTTAAAAATAATTATTTTTTAAAAATAAGAGACCCATTACATTAAATAACATTTTTATGGAAAATAACTTTTTAAGAAAAATTAGTGATCAAAATGGCAGTTTTACATTTTTGCAAATCTCTTTTCTGTCTTAATAGAAGATAACTGGATTATTTTGACCTGCTTCTGCTTTCAGTTTGTTGTAATACTGCATGCCACGTATTCTGGGAACAACCGCTATACACTTGTGAGAGAATGAGTGCAAAAGGCAAATACCATTTTAGTATTGTTGTGAGAATAGTTTTGACCTTGTATTCCCCTGGAAAGCATCCCAGGGTCACCACCCCGACCAGGGGAAGCTGGGCCACATTTTGAGAACTACTGCTTGCAATTTCAAATCCTCCCCCACTCCATCCTTTACTCCCACTCTGGTCCTGGAGTGACCATTGCACTACAGTTTGTGTCTCACTCTTATGAGTACTTGTATGCTTCACCCAGATATGTGTATCTGGAAATGATACATCCATTTATTTTATATATTTTAAGACTTCACATAAATGTCACACTGTATACATCCTTTTGCAACATGATTTTTTCATTCAGCGTTAGGGTTTTGAAATCATCCAGTTTGATCCACACAGACTTACTTCATTCATTAAAATCCACCCTTTGAACATAGTTTGTTTTTGTTGTTTCTCTACAATCGGACATTTAAGTTGTTTCTAATTTATTGCTGTTGAAAAACAGTGCTGGGGGCACCTGGATGGCTCGGTTGGGTGTCTTGACTCTTTTTTTTTTTAAGATTTTTTTTATTTTTGTTTATTTGAGACAGAGAGAATGAGAGACAGAGAGCATGAGAGGGAGAAGCAGACTCCCTGCCGAGCAGGGTGCCCGATGCGGGACTCGATCCCGGGACTCCAGGATCATGACCTGAGCCGAGGGCAGTCGCTTAACCAACTGAGCCACCCAGGCGCCCAGGTGTCTGACTCTTGATTTTGGCTCAGGTCATGATCTCGGGGTCATGGGATTGAGTCCTGTGTCAGACTCCTTGCTGAGTGTGGAGCCTGCTTGGGATTCTCTCTCTCTCTCTCTCCTCCTCTCCCCCAACCCCCAGCTTGTGAGCTCTCGCTCAAAAAAAAAAAAAAAAAAATACTGGGGTGAACTTTTTTGAATATGTCTCCTTATGCACATAGGCTGTATATACTTAGAACTGAAATTAGGGGGTGCCTGGGTGGCTCAGTCGGTTAAGCAGCTGCCTTCAGCTCAGGTCATGATCTCAGGGTCCTGGGATCAAGCCCCACATGGGGCTCCCTGCTAAGCAGGGAGCCTGCTTCTGCCTCTCCTCCCTGCTAGTGCTCTCTCTCTCTCGCTATCTCTCTCTCAAATAAATAAAATCTTTAAAAAAAAAACACAAAAATTGAAATTAATTGCTGATCATAGAATATGTGCATCTTCAAATTTACTAGTTTTGCCGAGTTGCTTTCTGAAATAATTAAACCAATTTGTATGCCAGAAAACAGTGTATAAGAATTCTAGTTTTCCCAGACTTTGGACTTCGTCATTATCAGACTTCAGAATTTTTGACAATCTGATGTATATGAAATAGTGTCTATGTCTAATTTGCTTTTTTTCCTTTTCTATTTAACAGTCATCCTTCAGCACTTCTATTATTAGCCATTTAGGTTTAATTACAGTTCAGGCTACATTGTTTGAGGATTCCATATTTGCAAATCTTGCTTACTTGCTAAAATGTATTTGTAACCCTCAAATCGGTATTTGCTCCACTCTCGCTGAATTTGCAGACATATGCAGAGCAGCAAAATAATGAGTCACCCAGTGTTGAACAAGGCAACTCTGTAAACAGCTCCATTAGATACCACAGTCTTCACATTTCTGTCCTTTTTATGGTGATTTCATAGTTTCAAATAGCCTCCATGTATAATGATGTGCTGTCTAGTATTCCTCAGCACAAGAAGGCTGTAGCGTGCCTTTCAGAGAGAATATGTGTGTTAGATAAGCTTCACTCAGGCCTGAGGTTGCTAATGAATCAGCAGTGTGCATTACATAAGGCATCTTAAAATACAAGTTATATAGTGATCAGTTGATGAAAATGGCATCACCAGAGGCTGGCAGGAACCTAACCCTGTATTTTACCCTAGCAGCAGTGTTTCTGTATTGTCTAATTCAGTGTCCACCGCAACTTTAAAGAACAGAACTATCATAAGTATCAAGAATTGACTGTATATATAACAAAGTTCATTGCATGATAATCTGTAAATGTTATTCCACTGGTTTTTTTTAAGATTTTATTTATTTGAGAGAGGGAGAGAGGGAGAGCGTGGGGAGGGGCAAAGGAAGAGGGAAAGAATTTCAAGTAGACTTCTGAGCATGGAGCCTGCTGGCCTTGATCCCACAACCCTGAGATCATGACCTGAGCTGAAACCTAGAGTCGGATGCTTAGCCGACTGAGCCACCCAGGCATGCCTGTTACTCCACTGTTTTTAAAATTCCAGTGTTACAGATAAGAAATGTAATCCTGATCTGATTATTTTTTTTTCCTTCGTAAGTGATTTGACACTTTCTTCTGGAAGATTGTAAAGTTTCTTTTCTTTTTTTCTTTTTCTTTTTTGAGTTTAAGGGTTTTACCAGAGTGTACATGTGTGATTTTCAGCTAATCATGTCAGAAACTCAGTCATTAAAGCCTCAAGTCTTCCAATCAATAATTATCCTTTATTATTTTTTATGTGATTATTGCTTCACCTTCATGTTTTTTTCTTAGAGCCCCTCATATACTGTCTTTACATCTCTTCTCCGTATTCTTCATATTTATCTTTTATTTATATTTACATATATTTCTCTCTTTTGTTATTTTTTGCCATGATGTGAGAAAGTTCTTCCTCTTGACCTTCAAGGCTTTAGTGAGTGTCTGTCTTCTATTGAATTTTTAAATTTGAAAAGTCTAATTTTTGGATCCAGAAAGTCTTTTTTTTTTTTTTTTTAAGAGTCTTATTTTAATCGCCTTTTCTCTTGCCACCGCCTATTCCAGGCATTCCACCTTTTCTTTTCACTTGGCTGCTGCAGGCACTATCATTTTCCATTGCATGATTATGGCTCTGTTTATCTTTGAGGCTCTGGTCAGATGGTTCAATTATGGCAAACACTGAGGAGTAGTACATTGTCTGCTCCTGCCGTGTGCCAGGAGAAAGTCTTTGCTTTTTCCCATCTTCTTAGGTGCAAAGGACTACTGACCTCCCACCTCAGAAAAAAACAATCTTCCCATCTATCCAGCCCCTGTAGTTCCTCCAGGGCTAGGCAGGTAGCAGATCCTCCCAGACTGTGCTCAGGAGGGCTTTAGTCAAGAAGTGATGCTATTAACTGAGATAAGGAACACCACAAGGAAACCACTTCATGAGGATAGACGATGAGGTAGCAGAAATGTATAGGTGATGATTTTGGCCAGTGGTTGGAAATGTGGGTACATCTTAAAAATTAGGATTCTGTACAGTATTTTCTTTGTAATTACGATTACACAGTCCATGAGAGTGTCAGTTGTAGAAAAATAAATAACATTGCAGTAGGGTCATGAAAAGGTGGCATTTTGGAATTTTTCTTCTCATGTTAATTTGATCTTGTTAGATCCAACTCTCTCCAATTATAGAACTGAAAGAATTGGAAATAGTGTACATTTATGTGAATAACACAGTAATATTTCTTAATCTAATGCTAGTTTTTAATTTGGTAATGTATTTGATTCCATTTTCTCTTTTTCCCACCTTCTTTGTGGTAGCACCTATAGTAATCACTGCTGCTTTTTGTAGGCCAAATAGTTTGATTTTAATGAGTATGATCTTACAGGTGCTGCCTATATAATAACCACCAGGCTAAGGACTGTATTGACTCCTTTGTTACTCACTGTGTTCGGGTAAGAACTACAATTTGGATCATTGTGATGGATATTTTAAAAATTGTGGGGTGTAATTCTTTCAGTGGCATTAATTTGTGTTATTTTTTTCATCTAACATTTCTTATTCATTTTCATTGAATAAATAAAAAATTTCTGTCTCCTCTTACACTCAGGTAGATAGCTTTCTAACCTCAAGTCTTCCTGGCAGGTTGTTAGCTACTGAGGCACCTTTGATGTCTTCACTGTAACCCCCAGGGACCACAGAAACAGGATAAGTTGTACACATTTTTTGTAAATGGGCACAAAAACTACTTTTGACCTTATAAACAAGGAATGTTTGTAACAGCCCCAGATACCTTCTCTTTGTACTATTTGAATGAACAGGGTTATAGTAAAATTAAAATTATTAATGTAGATAAGATCACAAATTTTTTTCAAATCTCAGGTAATTAGGAAAAAATACAAATCTTGTAGTGGATTAAATTAATCATAAATCATTCTTAATTATATAAACATTTCTCTTGGAGAACTGAAGCAGTCAGTTTTGGGGGACCTAATTCCAGTTACTGAAATATAAATATACATATATATAGGAAGCCAGCGTGGGATGGTGAAAGGAGCAGAACTAAAAGGCCAGATTTCATTTTTAACATTTTATCATTATCATGCAGATCACTTTACTTTTCTGTACACTTCCCAGTCTTTAAAAAGTGAGGTGTTAATACTGCCCCTGTACTTCTTAGAGGCTAGCTGTTGATCAAGTAAGATAATATCTGTCAAACTGTGCAAATTTAAAATTATACCTTCTGATTCATATTTCTTAAATCAGAGCATACTGTCATTCAGTAGTACTGTCTGATTAGTGAAGTATTATAATATTTTATGATGTAGAATAGGAATAGAAGAACCTTAGGGTTTCTAGATAACAACTGACCCTTGAACAACATGGGTTTGAACTGTACAGGTCCATTTACACACAGATTTTCAGTATAGTAACAGTACTATAACTGCATTTTGTCTTTCTTAAGATTTTCTTAATAACATATTCTTTCCTCTAGCTTACTTTATTGTAAGAATACAGTATATAATACATATACAAAATAGGAGTTAACAGACTGTGTATGTTCTCAGTAAGCCTTCCAGTCAACAGTAGGCTATTAGTAGTTAAGTTTTTGGAGAGTCAAAAGTTGTACATGGATTTTTGACTGTATGGGGTATAAGTGCCCCTAACCCTTGTGTTATTCAGGGTTCAACTGTATTAGCCATTATTCAAGCCTTGTAATTGTTCTGGTGTGTTTAAAGCAGCACAGAAATGTCACCCTTGAACATTGGCTTATAGTGTGAAATAAGCAGAAAAGAAACCGTTCTCTTGAAACTGTGGGAAGATAACTAAAGATCAAAGTAAGATTTTTTTGCCGTATGAAAACAAGTTTCATTAACAGCCACTTTCTTCTGGCTTTTAATAATTTCTCATGTTGAGTTTCCTTAAAAAGAAATGCCTGTGTAAGAAATATGCACAGTCCTGATTCTTACATCCAGTTTTTTTTCCCCCCCTTAAACTCAATTTTGAAAACTTGGAATGTTAATTTTATTTAGTGTCAAGTAGTTTTACATTGACAGTTAACAAACTGTATGTGTATTACAGCCCTTCTGTAGTCTTATTCAGATCCATGGACATAATAGGGCTCGACAGAGAGATAAGCTCGGTCATATTCTTGAGGAATTTGCTACCTTGCAGGATGAGGTAAGAGCCAACAAGTTACCCTCCCTTCTAAAATTAAGATACTCATACCTTGATCTGATTTTTAAAAAATAATTCTTTGGAATGGTACTTTGACTATTTAATTTTTCAATGTGATGAATTTATTTTTAACTTCAGTGTAACAGTTTCATGTATCAAACAGAGAGTTTACAAAAAGAGAATAATCCAAACTGAGATAATATATATATAATTGATAATCAGAATGAATTATAAAATATATGTAGAACTATAGTTTTATAACAAATTCACATTCTAATAAAAATTTTAATTTGTAAGCCGCAATATTAATTGATAACATAACTAAAGACCTAAAGTCAGTATTTTGTATTTTTGTTTATGTAAACGTTACCCGCTGTGAAATGAGAAGTTTAAATCTAACCAAAAATGTTTTGAAAGTATGAGTTCTTTACGTGACAAGTTTTACATTTTCTGATTAAATGCTATTTTAGCTGTTTGTTTGTTTTTTTTTAATTCTCTCATTACCTTGAAAAGAAAGTCAATGTTTTGACATTTTATTCTGATAGGCAGAGAAGGTTGATGCAGCCCTTCACACTATGCTGTTGAAACAGGAACCCCAAAGGCAACATTTGGCCTGTTTAGGTACCTGGGTCCTTTATCATAACCTTCGAATTATGATCCAGTATCTTCTGAGTGGCTTTGAATTGGAGCTCTACAGCATGCACGAGTACTACTACATATATTGGTAAGAGAATAACATGAGTTAAAATTGGTGGTGGGTAGAGTAGATAAGATCTGAGAGAGCATCTGTAGAAGAGAATATAATTTCAGGGTACTTTTTCATTTAATGTATTTTAATTTTAGTTGTGGGACAATTGAAAAATATCTATTAAAAATTAGAGCCAGATCGTTTTGAACATCTTTAAGTGCTATAACATCATACAAATATGTTTTTTCCAGCCATTGAATATTTATTTAAAAATTAATAAAAGTGGCTCTGAAGTAAATGGATTAATTGAAGAGCTTTTGTCTGTTTCTAGAGAGAAAAATTACCACACATTTAGTCCTGACTTCAGTGGTGCTAAGTGCTAGCTGTGGAATGTACTTAACTGAATTAAAGTTCAAAATCTGAACCAGAGAAGAAATTGTGGCTAAAATTATCATTGGGAACATAACTGTTGCAAACTGCCGCCCTGGGGATTTATCTCAGGAGCTTGGAAGGAGCTGATAAGAGATCACCATCCTCAGCCAGTAGTTCTTCACTTTCACTTGAAGATGAGATGAAGAAACCTAGTAAGAGGATGCTTGGAAATACTTTACGCATGGGAAAGCTGCCACAGAAACAAAATAAATTAAGAGCCAATATATCTTTTTCTTAGTCTGGCCAAGGATGGTAGTAATTTATTAAAATAAGAATAACCAGTGTTGCTCATGACAAACAGCTAAGTTTAGTATATAAGATCTTAATATGGTTCATCTTTTTAACTCATATTTGAATTATTTAACATAGTAAATTAAGATATTGTATATTCCTTTGAGTCGCCACTATGAAGGAAGGAAAGTAATTCTCTTCCACACTGACATGGTTTTGTTATCATGGCTGCTAGGGCTCCTAACATAACTCTTTTGACTATGAAACTTGAATTTGAACATGAACTAAAGTAATATGAGAATAATACTTGGTATACTCTTTAATATTTATGTAGGTAACAAGTCTTACCAACAGGCGTTGATATAGCTATTTGGCATACGTTTTGTTATTAACTCATAGTAGACACAGTATTCAAACCAGACATTTTGTAGGGGAACATGCTCAAGTTCTGTCTCTGAGGTTTCAGGCAGCTAATGGGAAGCCTTTGTGCTCTTGATTCCTCAAAATAAAATTTTTATATGCTTTTTGGCACAAAGAATTGGGCTCTTAATTCAGCAAATGAATGATAATCACCTAAACACTCTATTAGAAATGTATCTGCATATTTGAGCAGATTCATTACATTTTAACGAAAGAAATTTTAGTTTTTGCCTATAAATATCCTTGTGGTCTACTTTCATGTTAGTTTTAACTGCTTTTCAATTTCAAAATTATAGATTGGCCTCCAGCATTTTCACAAGCTTGTTGTTGTTATTGTTCATGAATATAATCATTCCTAAAGCATGTGGGCCCTTTAAAAATGAACAGTAGAAAACATTCTTAAACTTTAGAGTGCATCATGGTGACTTGCTAGGCATGGTCCCTTGAGTTCCTGGTATAGTAGGTCTGGGATAGGACCCAGTCATCTGCATTTCTAACTAGTTCTGGTGATATTGCTGCTGTTTCAGAGATCACAGTTTGAGAACCACTGGTCTAGAATACTGTACTCTAATTCTCCTTAGATATAATTGTGTATTAATTTTGATAATGCATTTAATAAAAGCTCACTGAGATATCTGATATTTGACAAGAAAAGCCTGACTTGTGCCAACTATATCCTTCACTTATCTATCCTTGTGTTTGATATTTGGAAGATAGAAGGCAGCATTAATTCCCTGTAGAAATCCTCTGATTAAGTTAAGATACAGACCGTCAGATTTTGTAGTGTAATAGGAGGGAAAAATTCATTCTAAATGCTTTTCTTATATTCATTGTCAGAAATTATTTTCTCTTCCTGTGAACTATTTGCCTTTTTTTTTTTTTAAAGATTTTTTATTTATTTATTTGAGAGAGAGAGAACAAGAGAGAGCACATGAGAGTGGGGAGGGTCAGAGGGAGAAGCAGACTCCCCGCTGAGCAGGGCAGGGGACTCCAGGATCATGACCTGAGCCGAAGGCAGTCGCCCAACCAACTGAGCCACCCAGGCGCCCCCTTTTTTTTTTTTTAATGAAATAAAAATATATTTCCCAGTTTGCCGTAGTTGCCAGGAATTCTGCATAGTGCTCAGTTTAGCTTTAAAACACATCACCTAAGCCATTCCAGGTGGTTTTGGAGGGGTTTTTTGTTTTTTTGCCAGTACAGTTTTGATTTATTGACTGTGGGGTTTTTGTTTTGCTACAACAAAAAGGAACGATGTTTATCCTCAGGTGTATCTTTTGACTAGTTACTGTTTTGCTTTAAATTTTCTTTCTCTCTTTGTCTTTTTTTTTGTTGGTGGGAAGGTCAGTGTTTTAATACTGTAAACCTGCCTTACAACTTGTTGGAGAATTTTGGAAATAGGCATTATATGCTCATTTTATTTATTTATTTGACAGAGAGAGACACAGTGAGAGCAGGAACACAAGCAGGGGGAGTGGGAGAGGGAGAAGCAGACTCTCCACTGAGCAGGGAGCCCGATGGGGGGCTAGATCCCAGAACCCTGGGATCATGACCTGAGCTGAAGGCAGATGCTTAACAACTGAGCCACCCAGGCGTCCCCATAATAAAATTTCTAATCTTTGATTTTAGCTTAATGTAATAGTGGTCCTTAATTTCATTTATTATAGGTTATATTATAAACTATATATATTCATATCCTAGATTTGAACTGCTTTTTCTGGGCATAGGAGAATGTAATGTTGGTTAAGCTTCTGAAAAGTTAGTATCGGGTGGAATAATCTGTTTCACATTTCATTTATTGAATAAACTCAAGTAAATTATAAGCCTGAATGTTCTTAATTTTTTAGAATGCTTTGGTATAATGCCTACAATTTTACATTTTTTTTTTCTGTATTTGCATTCTCTTGCAGTTAATGGGAAAATAAAATATTTTCTTAATAGGCTAAGGTGAAATGTGTCCTTATATAATAAAAAAGAGTTTAATGTGCATTCATTTGATTTACATATATAAATGTAATTATCAAGAAGTCTTTTGAAAAATTGTAAAATGCTTATCGTTGTAGGAATTAAGCATTTTTCAGCATTGTCCAGCAATATAAGGCTACAAGAAAGGAAAAGTTAATCATTTGTAGTGCTAATTTCTCTTAAAATCTAATGTATCAGTTATCTAATTGGATAATCTGGGTTTGTTTTTACTTTTAAAGCAGTATTAAAAGTATCTCTTTATTAATACCAATACCTGTGGTGATGAAGCTATCACATGTAGACATCTATTAACTAACATTTGGTACCCTTGAAGGTATCTCTCGGAATTTCTTTATGCATGGTTAATGTCTACATTAAGTCGTGCTGATGGCTCTCAGATGGCAGAGGAAAGGATCATGGAAGAGCAGCAGAAAGGCCGGAGTAGTAAAAAAACAAAAAAAAAGAAGAAAGGTACCGTGGATTCTTTTTAAATTTAAGAAGTAACTAACATTGGAGTGCACTTTAATTTCTGCAAGTAGATGGAGAGCTGCCTATGCCTTGTTATGGGTGAATTAGTCCTTACATCTCAGTTCTTGCCCATCTTCTCTTCAGAAAGTATAAGGTATAAACTGAGTCCCAGTGTTAGTGACACAAGCCTCTTTGGTGCCTTCCCTTGCTTTTCTTTTACTTCTTTGCTGTTCTGTGTGTTAGAGGACCTTAGGACAAGAAGAAGTAGCCACATGGAGTGTGCAAGCAGGGTAAGTCAAGGAACAAGGCAGCAGAAGACCCTTGATCTTTTGACAGAAGGCTGACCACTTAGAGGCAAGTCGATCTAGAGCTGTGCTGTTACAGTGGCACAGAAAGATGATCACAGAGGGCCTTGGTGTAACACCCAAAGCCCAGGAGGAGAAAGAAAGGTTTCAGAGGCACTGCTCTCTTGATCCCTAGTGGAAGGGGACAGATATTGCTACAAACGTTACAAAATATTACTGTGTATATCATTAGGATTTCAACAGTTTGGGTGGGTTTTTAAATGACTATATGCGTGGGTTTCCTAATTCAGAAATTAAGTCTGCATGGTGAATTCAAAAGAAGTTAAAATTACTTCATACTAGAATTTTATGGTATTACTGATTTAGGGAATATGGCTTTTTAAAAAGCCTTTCAGTTTTATTTTATTATTTGTAGATTTGGGCCATAAAATAAAATTTAACCTGTAGGAACAAACTTTGAACTTTTAATTTTAGTAAACAAGGTGGAAGTTTTTTTTTAATTAGATTTTCTCCTGCAGTAATGCAAGAGGAGGGGGAAAAGAGTGTGGGTAATTTTCTTTTTAATTACAGTTCGCCCCTTGAGCCGAGAGATCACAATGAGCCAGGCATATCAGAACATGTGTGCTGGAATGTTTAAAGTAAGTTGTCACAAATGAAGTTCTTTTTTGCTTTTTAACTATATTGCTGTTACATAGTTTAATTAAAATGGACTCTTTTCTGTGATTCTTTCCAGATTCTAATTTCACCTTTGTGTTTACTAACCATCTGCTTAAATTACCTTTTTTCCAAGTCTAGTTTTCATTAATTTGTTTAGCAAGTATTTGTAGACAAGTATTAATTTATCACCCTTGCCATGTGTCAGGCATCTTCTGGATACCAAGTCTGAGTGTCTAGGTAATGACAGGTCAGGTGACATGTGTGACACAATAAGGCAGAGTTTATTTCTGACTCATGATCAGAAAAGATTTCTTAGAAGAGATGAGGTTTGTATGAGGAGCATATTAGGAAGGGGGTAGGCTCCACAATGAATGGCTTAAGCAAAAGCAAGCATTTTCACGAGGTAGCAAGTGCTGTTAAGCTGTACTTGGCAATTCAAGAAATTATTTGAGACAACTTATATTAAAATACATAAAACAGAACATGGACTTACGTTTGAGAAGCAGGACCTATGCTTTTCTTATTGTATGTGACTTTTTTTCTTTAGAAGCTTTTACTTGAAGGTTTCAAAGCAACTGTAAAAGCATGTGTCATAGCAGAATAATGTGCATGTGGTACAGTTTCACTGGGAAATATAGTAATGGATTAAACACTGGAGCTTGAAAATTTTTATGTAAATATGGCACATGACATAAAAATGAATACTAAAGCCAGTTTTTCTCTTCCTGTTCCTGATTTCTGAACCTTAAAATTGTTTTAACTCTGTGAAAATAGCTGTTTCTATTCTGTACTCATGAGGAGTTCACTTTTTCAAAGTGACACAGTCTTTTCTTTGATTTTCTTTTAGACCATGGTAGCATTTGACATGGATGGCAAAGTACGAAAACCCAAGTTTGAGCTTGATAGTGAACAAGTTCGATATGAGCACCGATTTGCTCCATTCAACAGTGTGATGACACCACCACCGGTGCACTACCTGCAGTTCAAGGTGAGTCTGCTCGTTAAAGCCCCTGTGAAGGAAGTAGTCCTGGGCCTTCCTAGAGATCCGCTGTCTGTACCCAGCCAGTGCATTAAAACAGTCCACTCAGACTAGTACTGGGCCAGTGACAAGGCGATAAGACAGCAGCTTTAATTAGTGTGAAAATTAAGTATGAGGATTATATGAGGTAACCTACGACGGTTGGGAATGGACTATTACATGGGGAAAAATAAGGACATATGCCGAGTGTTTGCTTTAGTGTCTATATATGAATCATGAATCAGGTAGAGTTTTTTAATTACAAAAGCTACTTTAGAGTTTTTCATATTAAACATGTTTTGAATAATATAGTATTTCCCCCCCTTTTTAGGAAATGTCTGACCTCAATAAATACAGCCCTCCTCCTCAGTCTCCAGAACTGTATGTGGCAGCTAGTAAGCACTTTCAGCAGGCGAAAATGATCTTGGAAAATATCCCAAACCCAGACCATGAGGTAAGAATGCAGTCACAGTAATTCTGGAGGAAAAGCTTGGCAGGAAATAGGTATCTTACGACTGGATGACAGTTTATAAAAATGAACCTTACAGAATTAATAGTGAAGCCTCTCGTGTTTCTGGCAAGGATTTTAAATGGCTTTGCTAACCTAACCTTGCAAGACTTAAAATTATCTGACGAAAGAAAGCAAATAGCTCCTTTGTGTAAATTTAGAGATCAATGCAAAGAGAAATTAAGACATAGAACCATAAAGTGTGTAGGCAGAACAGAAATAGGATCCAAGAGTGATCCACAGTTCAGAAATGGTGACATTTAAAATTTATTTTAATGTATAGTTTACTATATTAAAATCTAATTCTATAAATCTTTAAAATATGAAAAATGCTCCGGTCGATTATCACAGGGAGTAAAAACCTTATTCCACTTGACCATTTAAAATCGGGCCTACTGTTCGAAGACTGTTTTGAGATCTTATTCTACAGACCTTGGGACTTGAGAATACTGAGTTGCGGCCTCTTGTTGCTCTCACAGTTGGCTGTATGCCTGATCATATTGACATGCATGGATTCCACAAGTGACAGTGCTTTGCCTCTAACACTCAGACTGTTTTGGGGAGTGTATCTTGGTACAACCTCCATGAAAGGGAAGTTAGTAGCAGTTCCTGGTAAAAAAGCACAGATGCTTAGGCCAAGCAGTTCTGCTGCTTGGGATTTATCTAACACACGTGCACATGTGGGCAGTGAGGGAAGCAAGTGGTTTATGCAGGAGTCCTCCTTGCAGCAGGATTCTCATAGCAAAGAAGTAAGGAAACTTCACTGTCCCTCAACAGAGACTGTCAAATGAGTGATGATACATCATATAATACTGTGCAGTCTTGAAAAGGCCGGTTGTTAAATACTGTAATGGAATGTTCTTCAGGATATAAGAAGTTTAAAGAGCAAAGTACTAAGCTGTGATGAGTGTGCTGCCATTTCAATCAGAAGGGGCCCAGGAACTCTCTATGTGTGCACATATTATAGGAGTATAATATATCTCCAGAAAGAGATGTAAGAATTATGTAAGAATTGATAACAGTGTTTGCTTCCTGGGAGGGGAGCCTAGTGCCTTGGGAAACAGGGATAGGAGAGAGATGACTTTTTGTTCCATATAATCATGTAATAAAAGAAGATACAAGGGGGAATGTAAAAATTAGAGGAAGGTACCTATAACAGATGGTATATTTCTTTCAGTGAACTTAATTTGTTTACTCAGCAAATACTTGTTAAGTGCCTAATATGTCCCCAGCCCTGTGGTAAAAACTAGCGAAGAAAACTAGACAAATCTCAGCCCTCCTGAGGGTGGTGGAGGTTGCAGACAGTAAATAAATTACATAGTATATTAGAAGGTCGTAAGGACTATGAAAAATCAAGCTGGGAATGGGGATAGTGAATACTATGAGGAGGGAGGTAGGGAGGTAGCAGAGGATTAGGCATTTTTAAGTTAAGGTGGCCTGTGAGCAAATCTCTGAAGAAGGTGAAAAAGCAAGTCGCATGGCCACTGGGGATGGAGCCCTATGGGCAGAGGGATCTGCACATGTAAAGGCCCCAAGGGCACGGACTGGTGTGGCTGGAGTACGATGAACAAGGTGAGCCGTTGGAGGTTTTTGAGCAGAGGAGTGACCAGACTAGATTTTTGTTCTAAAGATTCTCTGGCCCCGGTGCTGAAAATAGACTGTGGTAGGGGCACAGGTAGGAGCAGGGACCCACAGCAATAATCTGGTGAGAGATGGTGTGGACCGTGGTGATCTGAAGCACGATGGACTGGATGTGGGTGAGGAAAAGAGGAGTTAAGGAGGACTTTCAGGGTTTGGGCCTGAGCCGCTGGGTGGATAGAACCAGTGGAGAGGGCTGCGGATGGAGCAGGGGCAGGTGGGAGACTGGGCCGAGAAGTCAGGAGCTCAGGTTGGGACGTGCCTATTGGAGGCCTAGAGGGAGCTGTCATCTGGACAGGCGGATGTGTTATCTGGGGCTGAGGAGAAGCTGTTCCAAACCTGTGGTGAGGTGTGTTTCTGGAGAGAGATCAGTCAGCAACGAGTAGTGGGAGCTTTTTTCTTCAGGTTGCACATTACTTCCTCTTAGGAATGCAGCATTCCAGTCCTCTGCTGTTCATTTGTTCAGGTCAAACTTTTCGGGCAAGCGTAGTCAGGAGTGACAGTAAACACAGGACACCTCTTACCTGCCAGGCGTGGTTCTCAGCTCTAGTATGGATTAGCTCACTTAGTAATCCTCTCAGCAGGTCTGTGTGGGCGTGGGAGTCAAGTTATTGTCCCCACGCTTATAGATGAACAAGCTGGGGAACAGAGAGCCTAGAGAACTTGCCAGAGGTTTCATGACTAGTACCTGAAGTGCAAGCACTCCAGCTGTGTAGTCTGCACCCCAAGTGCTCTGCTGCCGCCTTTGCAGCCGGACACTCTTCAGGCTTAGTGAGAGCGAGACCCAGGGGCCCCTCCAGGGCGGCCCGGCTGACTGAAGTAGAGTTCTGTGGTCACGGAGAAGTATGTCTGTTCGTGTTAAGTTGCCTTTATTTAATAAAATATCGGGTGCCTGGGTGCCTCAGCCGTTAAGCATCTGCCTTCGGCTCATGTCATGATCCCAGGGTCCTGGGATCGAGCCCCACATCGGACTCCCTGCTCCGCGGGAAGCCTGCTTCTCCCTCTCCCACTCCCCCTGCTTGTGTTCCCTCTCTCGCTGTCAAATAAATAAAATCTTTAAAAAAAAAATCAACATTCACCTTGTTCCTATCTTATAAAGACATTTTGACTCTGAATTTTATGTTTTGATAGCTTAATGTTGCTCATTGTTTAGGTCAATAGAATTTTAAAGGTTGCCAAACCCAACTTTGTGGTCATGAAGTTACTGGCAGGAGGACACAAAAAGGAATCTAAGGTAAGCGCATTGTGGGGAAAGTAAATGGGTGTTAAATTATTGTAGAACTTTTAAAAAAATACGATGCACAAATATTACAAAAAGGTAAAACATTCAAAAATCATCCCTTTAAAAGAGTTCAGGGGCGCCTGGGTGGCTCGGTCAGTTAAGCGGCTGCCTTCAGCTCAGGTCATGATCCTGGGATTGAGCCCTGCATCAGGCTCCCTGCTCGGCGGGAAGCCTGCTTCTCCCTCTCTCTCTGCCACTCCTGCTGCTTGTGCCCTTTCTTTCTCTACCTCTCTCTCTGTGTCAAATAAAATCTTTTAAAAAAACGAAAATAAAAAATAGGTTCAGGGGCAGAAAATAACTAGAGCTTGCCATTTTGCTTTGAAACTTAAGAGATTTTATTGACTTAAAATTTCTAAAGTCTGCCCTTCCATGCCCCTCCCTCCTTTGTCTAAGTTACTGTGAACGAGTAAAAGAGTAAAACAGAAAATGTGTGAAAACAAATTTATTATGGGAGAGAGATTTAAAAAGTCATCTGCCTTTAGAAAAGTGAATGCTTCAGTAATGAAGTCTTTGTTTAATGGCTCGAGAGATGGTAAATTCTGTCAGCTTCCCTTGCTGATGTTGTATCAACATGTGCCTGCTGAGCATTGGCACACTACACGTACCTCTGTCGACTCCCATCGCAGCTTGCTCTCTGCCTTCCTCATCTTCTGCCGTGCTTTACTATAGACACGGTTTCGTTCGTTGCTTAGTACTGTCCATGACCCAGGAACTAAAGTGTGCTGACCCACCACCCTTCCCTGTGATTTAAGTCCATTTGCCTTTGTTAACTGTTCTCTTTCATAAACCCAGAGATAAGCTCATTGTTTTCCCTCCAGGTTAGTTCCTATCTTCTTTGTCATTAAACCAGGTTTTTTTCCTCTCTCGTGCTGCCTTACCTCTAAAATTGGGAGAAACTAAAATACTGTACTGTCTGAATATTCGTAGATACATTTGTTTACTTTCTGCCTTTCTTTACAGGTTCCTCCTGAATTTGATTTCTCTGCTCACAAATACTTTCCTGTTGTGAAACTTGTTTGAGAGACACTGAAAGGGGGGACATCAAGGGGCAGAATCTACTTTCGGATTCTAAGGGGATCCATCTGTCAGTCTCAGCACATAACATGAAGTGAAATGGATTTCTTGGATAACAGCCTATTATAAGAAAGAAATACTTTTAATTTGACAGCCTTATACGACGTGAATGAAAACTGCTGTTTTAAAGTGGTTTGTTATGTTCCATGGATGAAACTGGGCTTACTGAATGCAGTGATGAATGTTATATGGTTTTATTACAGATTTAATCATAAATCATTTTTTTATGAATGAGTGAAAATAGTGTTTGTAAAGTTAATAAATTTCTTGACAAAAAAATGCACTACTGGAAATGAAAAACCACAGCACTTTGTTGATGCATGTTAAGGACTGAAGGTGTTTTACTTGAATAGTTCAAGCAGATTCAAAAGAAGTTTCAAAACGATTGATCGAACACTTGAATGGGGTTTTGGTAAAATACATTTAAAAGGGAATATGCGGGGTGGGGGGAACCTCTGTCTAGGGAGACTAAATTACATGGGGATTGTGATTTTGTGTGTCATGATGTCTTAAATTATATACCTATAAGAATATAGAGGTTTTTTAAAAAATCCTTTAACTGTTCCTTTTGGCACCTTTAAAACATGCAAAATGTTTGCTAGTGACATTATACAAGAGGTAGGAATGTGTAGATTTTAGGGTTAGGTTTCAGTGTGGCATACTTTTTGTTCACTACTAAATATTCAGTTTAACCCATGCAGCGTTTTCAAGTGGGGATCTTTCCAGTATCTGCTGCCTTCGAAAACAGACTTAAATCCACCTGTACCTTGTAAGTGCCCAGCACCAGAGGCCCTACCCTTCCTTTGCTGCCCATTCCTCTTCCTGGCTCATGCTGCCGTGGATTTTTATTCTACATTAGATGGTATCATTTTATTCTAAGCAGTAAAGATAGGAACACAAGCATTTGTTTCAACTGGCTAGGGACTTGGTTTATAAAACTCTGTGAAGTTTATGCATAAATTTAAAGAAAATATTTCAAGTCCTTTAACTTTCCCAGAGATGTGTTTCACAGGCACACCACCAAGGATGGAAGCATTTTACTTGAGCTTTTTCAAAAGTACATGTGATGATACCAACTTTGGGATAATTTATAGATTGAAGGATTACTCAATTTTATAAGCCAGTTTTTAAGGTACGGTGGCTTCATACACAAACATTTAAATACACAAACTATTATTTCCCCAACTTTGACACTAACGAACATTTTCAAAGTCTAAGCTAACAATGTGGGAAGAAAAAACCCCTACAATTCATGGAATCTTTTTGTATTTTTCGTAAAATTCAGAGACAAGGATTAGAAGTTGAGTGTTCTATAAACTATCAATTATTTATAGTAATCTCTTAGTGGGAGTAGACCAAGCCCTTGGACCTTAAAGGCTCCTGAATTCACATTTGTCGTGCACCACTCTAAGTTCTGCTAAGAATAGCTGACCAACTACTATCAAAACAATCATGCCAGTTACCAATCTAGTTATTTAATGACTGCACAGTGACTTAACAGGTATTGGTTTGTCAAATTCCATCACACAAAAGTACGTTAAGTATGTGCAGTGCTTTCATTACTCAAAAAGTCTGAGTATTGCACAGGGAATCTACAGTCCCATCTGGAGAAGAAAAGATGAGTCATCACATTCCTGTCTACATACCATTTGAGAATACAGAGGAAGGTGTAAATTAAATAGTTCACACCTATTAAAAATTGGAATAGCTGCTGATTAATTTTGGATGAAACCAGAAGACCAAAGTGGGGGGTTTGCCATCTACTTACGTATTACACAGGTTTTTGTTTTGCTTTTTTTAAAAAAAAAAAAACAGCCATGACACCTCTATAAATTGTTGCCTCAGAATAGGTTGCCTATGTGATGTCAAGGTAAGCTGGTGGTAAGAAATCATGACTGTCTGGAGAGATTACTCACAGTACACACCTCCTGAACAAATGGCCTTTGGTGCCTCTGTACATGAAGATGGAAACAGCGTGGTTATTTTTTATTTATATTGACATCCCATCTCAGTCCACAAAAGGTTTAAGGCAAACCACCATCCTTAATCTATAATTTGCAAGCTGATTCTTCAGGAATCCAATAGGGCAGTAAAGGAAAACAAAGCAGCTGAACTAACAGTCTTGTTTCTTAGAACTCTATGCACACTGATTAAACATGGAATGAATAGACGTTTTATTGAAAAGGCAAGAGAGATTATCCTAAGGCTAAGACACAAAGAGAAGTTGGACAAGGGCTTAGATAAAACCTTACAAAGCTATTTTTAACACTCTTCGTTAGTTGCCTTTTCCGGGTAGAAAAGTTTAATCTTCGTAATTAAGTAAAAAGGTACCTACATGAGTAATATTCACATTGGAGATCTTAACCTGAATGCAAACCAGGTCCTGCCTTCAGTGCCAGCCAGGGGCACCATGAGTCCAGACCAGGTGAGGGGCCAGGCATCCAGCTCACCAGCTGTCTGGCCTGCGTAGTTCTTTAACTTCTCTGGACCCCTGGTTCCTGTCTGAAGTTGAGGGGTTATAGCAGGTGATCTGAGGCTCCTGCATCTCAAATCCTCTGACTTGTATTTAATAAGTATCACTACCCACTCACCCTTAAGACCTGAGAGTCATTAGTGTGACTCTGCCAGTCATTAGTAAATGGAAAGAGCCTATTTACTGGAAATACGGAGAAGCAACTCAATGTGAATTATGATTAGTCCTTTTCAAATTAACATTGATTTTTAAATCACTTTTGATAGTCAATTTACCACAAGCCAAACGTATAGACTATGGCAAAAACAACTGTTACATTTCTCTTGCCTTTCTAAACTTTCCCCGTGTCACACTGTATATACTCTTAACATCAACTTCCTCTCCTTTTCCTGTAATGGTGCAGTGGACAGTCCACAGCAAACGTGCCCCCTCAGTGCTGTGCTGCCCCCTCTCCCCGCCCCGTGCTCTGCTACAGGCCCCAGGGTCAGCTCTGGTTTGGCCCCTGTTGTGTCAAAAGTCTAATCCACTCATGGCTCTTGGTAATAGGGACTTAATAGAGAAGATTTTGCTTTGCCCACACATACTAAGCAAACTAAGAGATCACAAATATTCAAATTACAAGTCACTGAGAAGCATTTTTGTACATTAATGACAAAGGTTATAGAAGTTTTTTTAAAAATTCTCACATAAAATGTCTTTGTATGTAGACTTGTTTAAAACTGTCGCTAGTGATGTTTGTGTTAACAGTTTTGTACTCCAGGCCACTGACTGTCGGAACCAGAAGTGAGCGCATGAGAGTATAAGCCAGGAATCGTTCGGCACTGACCTGTGAGAACAAATACTGGGCTGGTACCGGCCACTCAGCACAGCGTGTGAAGCGGGACACCAGAGGGACCAGAGAAGAATTCTCAGGTGCGGTGGGTCTCTTGGTGTCAGAAGACAGACTCTTCTACAGGCTTTGATTTTTTTTTAAACAAAGTTACATTCCAGAATTTTTTAAGTGCCACTGTCACCATACTTGGAGAACTTGGGTTCTGTTTTTGGCGCTGATCTTCTCATACCTATTAGCTGACAAATTCTGACACCTTAGTAAAAATACTTCGAAAAAACCATCTACAACACAGTCATTTTCCTACATGAAGTACATATTAAAACTCCACAATAATCATCTTTAGATGTATATTTTAGTACATTTCACAGTATTCAACCCCTCATATTTTGTAGTGATCTCTGTTCAATCCTGACATGAAGTATATGATTCCAGTTGATTCAGACTGTGTGATTCCTCTTTTCACGCTGATCAAGTAAATTTACGTCTCCTTTCTGATTTCCAGCATTAAGAACTAAAAAAGAAAAAAAATAAAAACCATAATCTAACATTAAAACATTTAGGGGAAACCAGCCAGGCAGGTTCTGTTTGACCTAACTATCGAGAGACTGCCTCATCAAGAGGACAATATCTCCCTCAGCAACATAATGGGGGATTGCATTCCTAATCAAGGACAAGACAGTGAACAGACTACACGTATGGCCAACATGGTGCCATGAAATAAAGCTAAAACATCTAAAAACTTCCTATTTGAAATACTGAAATAATGCCCCATGTCCTCTAAAGTGGACAATATAAAATATACTCATAAGATTTGTGATACAACCACAACCCCTCTGTGCTCCATGCATCCCTGTTGGTATCCCTCCCAAGAGGAAACACAATGCCCTAAGAGCTACCTGCATCTTCAGTCAGTTCTTATTACTCCAAAGCTTCTCCTTTACTGTATGTGTCTGTATGTGGCGCCCATCATCCTTACTCTCCTTCAACACTCAAAGGACATACAAAGACCTCACAAAACCTAAAACCACCATGCTGACTTACAACTACGACACATTAAATGGTTAATGATTTTATTAAATGAATTAAATGACTGCCTTAATATTGTCTTTTAAAGTTCTCTAATAAAGTTGGAACTAATGCCTTTTTCTTCTAATTTCCCTGGAGCAAGCAGGGAGGGTCTTAAACTATTTTTAATGATAGAATCTTAACATGATGGTGATGACAATTCTTGGAACTGTTAAAGCTTAAAGAACATTTTTCTTTGCCTGCGTCCTTTGTTTGAAGCCTTGTACAAGGTCAAATTCATGGGACACCTGTGTGTAGGGGATGAAAGATCCCAGGGCTCTACTGCAAAGCCAAACATTTAGGACACTAGACTGATTTGAAAGGACAGTAAAAGGGATGTTAAGACAGTAACCACACCAGCAAACAGTCAAGGACTGGGGTACACAAATGAGTGGACTCGATGACAGGAACAGAAAAAAACTTTAAAATTCTGACTTGATAATATGTTCATGTTTTAAGTATAGTCTAAGAAAATTTAAAAATCAAGTTAGAACTATTTCTAGAAAACCTCAAACAACTCTGCCAACTGTAATAACTGACATGCTAGATGAAATATGAAAAGATATTTTAAAGAACACACTGTTGAATCAAAACCAAGCTGAGAGACTTTCTACCAAATAACTGGCCAGAACACTTCAAAAACTATCAACATCATAAGATAAAAACAGATGGTTTTGGGTTAAAGGACCCTAGGGAGGTGTGACAATAAATGCAGTATATAATCCTGGATTATTATATCTTGGACCAGAAAAGGGATATTAAGTTGGACAGTTCACTAAATTTGAATAATAGCATTGTATCAATATTAATGTCATTTCAATAACGGTACTATGGTTATATAAGATGTTAATATTTGGGGAACCTGGGTGAAAGGTATATGGAAATTCTATTTTAAATTAAAATCTATTTTCAAATTGAAAAGTTAAAAATTTTAAAGACACTAAAATGCACTGTCTATAATGGCAACAGAAGAAGGAATCTGTGAGGCCAAACGTGGAGTGAAAAGTTCCAACTCCTGAAGGTAATAAATATCAAAGCTAGCTCTGCCCTGAGGACTTCCGAAGCCTGAAGACACCGGGCTTCTCCCTTTACAGCTTCCAAAGATGCAGAGGGACAAAAACTAAAGACGAGGGCTCCACTCTGGATGGTAAGTCCAGAAGGGGACTCCTAGATAGAGCTGAAACTCCCAAAGGCTCGTGTCCTTGGATTAAAGGTAATGGAGAAGTCTGCAGTCAAGATGGGACAGCAAGAAAGCCTAGTGGTTAGACTGGGGAGGAGGACTTCTTAACTATATGAGACGACCGTGCAAGTATACAGTTAGAACTCACATTCCCTGTGTGATCCAAAAAATATCTGAAGAGAATTTACCTTATTAAAGAGGTGGTGATTTTGTAGTGCCCTTCTTGAGACTGATAGAGGCAAACAACCCCTAGTGCAGTACTGCTCTAACTCAGGCCCCAGAGGCTTCCTACAGATAAAAGTTCCCAGGAAACTAGTAGCTCACAGTTAAAGCACAAAACACAAGGAAAGAAGGTATCCTAAGGACAGTCTGATAAAAGAAATACAAGGTTTTCAGATACTACAACTGGAAGATAAAAGTCTGATACATTTAAAGAAATGAAAGATGTTTGTAAACATGAGCAAAGAATAAGAAAGTTTAGAAATGAAAAAATTTAAAAAGCATGAATTAAAGAACAGATAAGGCAGAGCTGAAGGAAAAATTGGTGAACTCGAAGCTGTCTGAGGAAGTCATTCTAAATGTAGATCAGGGAAGCAGAAATGGGTAATATAAAAAAAAAGGGTAAGAGACATGAATAGAATGGTAAGATCTAACATTTCTGATCTGAGTTTAAGAAGGAATCAAAATGGGAAGAAGCATTATTCAAAGATATCTTGGCCGTAATCTCCCAGAAGTAGCCTTGTCAGATAAAAAAAAAAAGGGGAGGGGAGCGGGGGACGGAGCTGTTGAAACAGTGTGGTATAGTGTGAGTCAGCAGGGAAATCAATGGAACAGAAAGTGAAAACTAGACCTGAGTACATACAGAAATCTATTTGGTAAAGGTGGTACCTCAAATCAGTGGCTTTGAGCTGGTGTTTGGCCAACTGGACAGCCCCTAGGAACAAGAAAATTGGACCCAACCTTGCACCACAATACCTGAATACATTTGAAATTAGTTATGAATTAGAGATCTAAATGTAAAATATAAAAACATGATGATGATCCTGGAAAAATGGTGATAACAGTGGCATAGTTTTTGAATTTCAGGGTCCCTACATAAAGTGACTACACTGAAAAACTCCAATCAGATATTTACAAGAGTAGATGGCAAGGAATCCTGCAGACCCCAAAATACAAGCAGAGACAAAGACAATGGCCAGTGCCTGTACGCTAACACTGTCTAGGAAGAAAACAGGAGCAATGGAGCACCTGATGGACCTGAGAGCAGGACAGGATAACCCCAAACAACCAAAAGATTTACACCCGAAAGTACCTGGGCCAATGGATAAACTGCAACTGGAAAGCAGGAGACTTTCTGCTACTCCCGCAGCAGGTGACCACAAAGTACTTTGCTATGGTAAGGACTGAGGGGCCAGGGGAGGCTGAGCCCCATGAACTTCTGAAACTCATTTGCCAGGACTCCCTTCTGGGGCTCCTTCCCAGGTAGAGCCCCATGGGGGTAAGGGGGGAGGAGAACAGCTGAGTGTGGAGGAGAGCCGTGGCTGAGCAGGACAGGAACAAGAGACAAAGGACCTGAAGGTTCAGATTAAAGTGGGGAAGGTCCCACTGGCCAAAAAAGATGGGACAACCTCAACTTCAAAAAGGGTAATAAATACAGTTGAACGAAACCCATCAAATAGGTTTAAGTCCACTGAGTTTGCATTTTAAATATCACCCTCAGAGGAAGACAGGGAAATAATTATTTTGAAAATGGGTAAATAAAAAGAATCAAGCATTTTTATCCTGCCTATGTTATAGAACTAAAACCACTGACTTGCCTATTTATAAAAATATCCTAGTTAACCAATGGAATAGAAAAAGCTGAATTAGAATACCATGAATGAATTAATGAAGGTACTGAACAACAACTGCTACTTACGTCACAAAAAGAAAGGTGTTCCTTGCCTCCTGATGAAAGAACACACCACTGCCTCCCACTTTACCAAGGGCTTGAGCCCAAACCTGAACCAAGCCTCTGGATATCAGCTGCCAATATTCGGGAAATAGAAAGGAAAGAAGAACATACTAAAACGGCACTATGAATGTACAATCAGCACTATACGGACCGTGGAAAACTCCAGGGCAAATGGAGGAAAGGATTGGAGGGGGAACCTGTAGACTAAGAGACATTTAAAGAGCTATCAATTTTAAGAAAGCGGGCAAAACTAAACTGGTGTCCAGGGATGCCCACTTGAGTGATAAGCCCATAAAGAAATGCAAGAAAATGCCTATTAGAAAGGTCAGGATAGGGGGTGCTATTATGGGGAGAGACTGGCCTCTGGAGGGCTGGTCAGGTTCTAGTCCTTGAGGTGAGTGGGGACACAGTTACATGGTATTTACCTTCTAAAGACATTTGCTTTGTGTGGTTTTCTGAATTTGTGTTTTACTTTTTAATAGAGCTAAAAGAAAAATGTGAAAGCATACTTAAACACACAGATGAATTCCTTCCAACACTAGATGGGAAAACTTGCTATGATTCAATACCCAGAGGCAATAAAAGAAAAGACATAAAAGTTTTGAAACATTCACGTGGCAAAAAAACACCATACATAAAACCAAAACACAAACTGGAAGAAGTATTTACAACTTACACCAGAGATAAAGGGCAATCTCCCTAGCATATAAAGATCTCTTAACAACTAGGAAAGGAAACATTAAGAATCTAATAGAAAAATGAATTTTAAAAAAGGGAACCATGGAGGGTGCCTGGGTAGCTCAGTCAGTTGAGGGTCTGCCTTCAGCTCGGGTCATGGACCTGGGGTCCTGGGATTGAGCCCCACGTCGGGCTTCCTGCTTGGCGGGGAGCCTGCTTCTCCCTCTCCCTCTGCCCCCCTCCCCCCCCGCTTTGTGATCTCTCTCTCACTCTCGCCCAAAAAAAAAAAAATTCTTAAAGAGAACCATGAAACCACATGATACTACAAGAGGATATGTGGCAGGGTGACAGCATTAGAAAAGTCACCATCAGACAAGGGTTTTCAATGGACGCTAAAGCCACACCATTTCAAAGCATCCCCCTCCACATGACTTCTCAGTTACAAAGGGAAAATGGCAGTGCCTTAACCAGGCCATCAACCTGCCCGGGCCTGCCTCCTGGTGGGAAGCAAGAAGAGCACACTGCAGCTGCAAATATCATCCAACCTGAATCCAATCACAAGCCAATGGACAAATCCAGAATCTGATACATCCCACTGGCCCAGACCCTTTAAAATTCAAAATGATAACAAAGTACTACTATAAAAAGCTGCCTAGAAGTACCGTGCAGATGTTACGGCTTTTTGACTGCTGATACAGAGTGATCAAGTGGTGACCTAGCCATCTGTTGGGAAATCCCTAGATGTCATGAAGACAAATCCTCCAGCCAACACCTGAGGGCTGGAGCCCCCTAAACATACAGACCTTCTGAAAGGTCTTCACCTTGGACTTCTCAACCCTCCCCTCCCTCCACGGCCCCATGTTCAAAGGCTTCTGGATTGGATGGATTACTTACAACATTAGTGCTGGGATTCAGTGTTTAGTCACTGCGAAAGTGAACGAAGGACCACAATGTGAAATTCAAGGCAGGCCCACCGCCTCAGCACACCTCTTACCGTTCAGGTTTCTGTCGTTCCCTGCGAGGGCTGCCTGCTTATCTGTTTCCGATTCTGCCTCATTTTCATCCATGTTGTAGTCCTCTCCTCCTAGCTTTTGCTGGTGTCTCCCTGTAAAATGAGCACAGGCACAGAGAACACAACCCACATGACTCTCCCGAGGCCGCAGGGGCACCAGAGCCCAGGAACTGGGGTTTTTCCCAGTCACGGCTCAACAATCAGGTCGTCTTGCGACCTCTCAGAGAACGGTGGGCACTTGTGTGCCTGCTGCCGGTACAAACAGCAGGTGCGAGTTCTCCACTTCCCTCGCATCCCCGCTTCAACGGAGTCCATAGAAACTGTGGCCCTCGACACAGGGCTGTATTCTGGGCTGGACCTAGGGAAATGAGCTAATTAACCCCAAATCCTGGGTGGTGGTTTTTGTTTTTTTTTTTTTAAGAGACCATCAACTTGAGGTTAAAGGAAGGCGCTGCTGTTGCTGGAAACAACAGGTTTCTAGTTAATGACGGCACCTCCTCAGAATGGCTTGTGGCTCTGACAGAAGCAAATGGAGAGGCTACTGGGTGCCAAAGGATTTTCCATCATACCTACAGAATTAGATCATGCATCACCACATTCAGTCCTGCAGAGAACCACCACCAGAAAAGATCAGGACAAAAGGCGTTCAAGAGACATATTCATAGGCTTTTCTGTGAATGTCTTTTATACACATATAGGTAGGTAAACAAAATCTTTTTTTAAAACGCGGGTCTGGGAGAGTTGGCTCTAGTTACATCCCCCTGCACTCACTGCCTGAAGTGGAGGCAAAGGCCACACCTTTGGGCCCTGCCGCTTTATTTGACAGCTGCACCAGGATGACGTGTATCCTACAGGACCTCAAGCCAATCCTCAGATATTACCCTCTGTGGCCAGTCTGAAACCTGAGTGCCACTGGATTGGCCACCAGAGTTTCCTCTTCTTTTTAATTCTTTAACCGAAACCTCGTGAGAGAACAGTCTTCAGAAAGAAAAACTCAAGTGCAAACGAGATCTGGAAACAGGGTGATTTCCACAAATAGGCACATTCCCCCACTCTTGTTAGTGGCTCGTCCCAGAGCACAGGTATCTTCCCTTCACAAGTGTTCCTGGCTCGGCTGGGAGTGACGTCTTCCACAGCTTTTAGGGACCCAAATACATCCCAGAATATTGTGTTGATTTCAGTTTCCCCACACTTCTATGTATCTTTAAAAAAAAGTCCACCAAACCAGATAGGATTCACAGGTCACTTTGCTGCCATGCTCAAATATGCATGAAACCCCATCTACCCAATCCCATTCACTGGGCACTGGTGGTGACAACACATGCGGGTGGAGATGCGGACACACAGGCAGGGCACAGGGTCCAGTGCGGGGGCTACATTCACTTGATGCTAAGCACCCACCTCAAGGCCTTCCACCTGAAAGCCCCCCCAAACACTGCGGACTCCCTGTGAATATTAATTTTGACAAATCCAACTGCTGGTGAGCACACTGCTCTTCCCTCTCTCCTCCTACCTGGTAACAGAGACCCAACAAACCAGAAGAACTAGCCAAATCGCAAACGGGCTTTCACAGGGGCCCTTCCAGCGTCACACGAAGAGCAGTGGAAAGGAGTCAGCAGACAGCCCATTGGAGCAGCTCACCCACCTTCCTCATCAGCATCCTGCTCTTCCTCCTGCCCATCGGGGATGACAAGCTGGTCCCGCTCCAGGTCCTCCATGTCCTGATTTTCTTGGCTCGCCGGCATCACTCCTGGCACCTGTGGCGTTCGGCCAACTGCTTCAGCTTCTCCAATGCCTCTTCCACCCACTGGTCGGCCTTCCTCCACAGCCTGCTCTCGGCCTGGCTCCCGGGGCAGCCCCAGGCTGTCCCTTGGAAGCTCCTCACTGGCGACCTGAATCTCGTTGATTTCCTCTGTACAGAGAACACAGTTAGCTGTGACCTCACTAGCATTTACTTTAATTAAAACAAAAACAGGGGCGCCTGGGTGGCTCAGTTGGTTAAGCGACTGCCTTCGGCTCGGGTCATGATCCCGGGGTCCTGGGATCCGGTCCTGCATTGGGCTTCCCCTGCTCTGTGGGGTCTGCTTCTCCCTCTCCCTCTGCCTGCCACTCCCACTGCTTGTGCTCTCTGTCAAATAAATAAAATCTTTAAAAAAAAAATTGAAAAAAAATAAAAACAAAACCCCTCATACCACTCAATTCCCAGAGTCTTCCCAAGGGCTGGATGGGGAGCAACTAGGTAACTTATTCTGTGACTGCAAAGACTGCAGGCTTCTCTATACCTGCAGCTCATCTTCAGAACCATAAGAGAGAAGTGGTTTAGGAAAAAGGTCTGGACAAGTTCTCCTGATTTCAGTGACAACCTATCAGCTGAAGTGATCTGACCCTCCTGTGTGTCTGGACAAGTACTTGGGTGCAGGGCCTGCCAGTCTACCAAGGACTCACTCCCCAGAGACACAGCAGCCCCCGTTCCCGGGACAGCTGCCCAGGTCTCAACCATCTCCCCTATCACACAGTCCCAGTGATGTCCTCAGTAAGGCACAGCCCGGACCTTTACACAGCTACCAGAGAACAAGGCACTCGCTTTACAAGGATGACAGTAAGACAAGGAAAGCCCTAGGGCCCCAATTCCAGGTGCCCAGAGAGAACTTCACCTGCCTCTGGCAGCCCAAACCCAGCTCACCAATTGCCTCCCACAAGGATACTCTGTTGTGAGGCCATGTGCAAAGATGTTGGACACAAACCGCCACGATGGTTATTTTAGAGAGAGCTTAAATGCTTAATCACCAAGCTTCACTTACTTTTCCCACCTTGTCTCTTCAAATCCAAAGCCGCCTCAGAACTGGGGACTGGTGTCTGGGGCTCACCATTGCTGGGCATGTTTCCTTTCACTTGAGGCACCTCTGCCTGGGGCAGGTCCGCTTCCTGTGGCCTGGGCTGAGGCTCACTGGGGGCTCGGAGCTGAAAGAGAATCACACAACAGCCAGGGCTCTATGACTTTACACCTCATAACAAACCCAAGCAATGCAATGGACATCCTTCTGACAAAACACCAAAACCCTGAGAAATGCCACGATCTACCCCAATTGTACCATGCCATCTGGCATAAATCCAAAGCTCTGATGTTACGATCTCCCAGAAAGTACTTTCAGTAATGGATTAACAAGTAGGTTTCTAACGGTCTGATCAACAAGGACAAGGATGACCTGAATGATAAACCAGACCAGGCTGACTTCTATAGAACACTGACCCAACAAGAGCAAAACACATTCTTCAAGTGCACATGGAACATTCCCCAGGACAGATGTTAGGCAAGGAAACAAGCCTTAACAAATTTGAAATAATTGGAGAACATACTTTGTATGATGTCAATCACAATGGAATGAGATTATCGGTGACAATAAAATTTGAGAAATTCACAAACGTGGAAATTAGACAACATACTCCTAAATTAAACCAATGGGTCAAAGAAATCACAAGGCAAATGAGAGAGTAGCTTGAGAAAAAACAAATACATGACATACCAAACTTATGGGAGGCTGTTAAAGCAGTGCTTAGGGGAAAATTTGCAGGTCTTTATTAAGAAAAAAGAAAGATCTCGGGCGCCTGGGTGGCTCAGTCGTTAAGCGTCTGCCTTTGGCTCAGGTCATGATCCCAGGGTCCTGGGATCGAGTCCCACATCAGGCTCCCTGCTCTGCAGGAAGCCTGCTTCTCGCTCTCCCACTCCCCCTGCTTGTGTTCCTGCTCTCGCTATCTGTCAAATAAATAAATAAAATCTTTAAAAAAAAAAAAAGAAAAGAAAAAAAAGAAAGATCTCATATCAGTAACCTAATCTTTCACCTTCAGATACTGGAAAAAGAAGAGCAAACAGAACCTAAGAAGGACATAATAAAGGTTGGAGCAGGAATTAATGAAATACAGAATAGAAAAACAATAGAGAACATCAATGAAATCAAAGTTAGTTCTTTGAAAATTTGAACAAAATTGACAAACCTTTAGCTAGATTAACCAAGAAAAAGAGAAAAATTACTAAAATAAAAAATAAGATGGGATAACACTACTGAACTTACACAAATAAGAATATTAAAAAGGAACACCATGCATAACTGTATGTCAACTGTGACGACTTAGAGGACATTAGGCAAGTTCCTAGAACAATACAAACTACCAAAACGGCCTCAAGAAATAGAAAATGTGAGAGGCGCCTGGGTGGCTCAGTCAGTTGTGTCTGACTCTTGGTTTCGGCTCAGATCATGATCTCATGGGCTGTGAGATCAAGCCCCACGTTGGCCTCCGCACTCAGCCAGGAGTGTACTTGAAGATTCTCTCCCTCTGCCCCTGCACCGGCTCCCTCAGTCTCATATTTTTTTAAAAAATAGAAAATGTGAATAGACTTATAACAAGAGATTGAATTAGTAATTTAAAAACCTCCCCCAAAGAAAAGCCCAAGCCCAGATGACTTCACTAAGCTTGGTGAATTTCACCAAGCATTTAAAGAATTTATTAAAGAATCAATACCAGATCTTCACAAACTCCCCCCCCCCCAAAAAAAAAATTAGAGAAAGGAATATGCCAACTCATTCTATGAGCCCAATATTACTGGATATCAAAACCAAAAACATTACAAGAAAACTACAGGCCAATATCTCTTACGAATATAGACACCAAAATCCTTAACAAAATACTAGCAAATCAAATCTAGCAACATATAAAAGGATTATATACCATGACCAAGTGGGATAAATCCCATGAATGCAAGGTGAAACATCTAAAAATCAGCGTAATACCATATCAATAGCACGAAAG
This sequence comes from Neomonachus schauinslandi, assembly GCF_002201575.2. Lineage (NCBI taxonomy): Eukaryota > Metazoa > Chordata > Mammalia > Carnivora > Phocidae > Neomonachus > Neomonachus schauinslandi. Next base: position 26,640,655 of record NC_058415.1, read on the forward strand.
ACAAAAAAACACATGATCATCTCAACAGATGGAGAAAAAGAATTTGACAAAATCCAACACCTCTTGATAAAGACACTCAACAATTAAGAACAGAAGGGAAGGGGTGCCTGGGTGGCTCAGTCAATGAAGTGTCTGACTTTTGGTTTCACAACTCCAGGCTCCAGTCATGATCTCAGGGTCATGAGATGGGCGCCCCACCTCAGACTCTGTGCTCAGTGGGGAGTCTGCTTGAGATTCTGTCTCTCCCTCTCCCTCGGGCCCCTCCCACCTCTCACACATGCTCTCTAAAATAAATAAATCTTTTAAAAAAAAACAACACAAAAGAACAGAAGGGAACTTCCTCAATTTGATAAAAGTCCATCTATGAAAACACACAGCTAACATCAAACTTAATGGTAAAAACTGAATGTTTTCCCTCCATGATCAAGAACAAGGATATCTGTTCTTCCACTTCTGTTTAACACTGAATGGAGGTTCTAGCCAGGGCAATTAGGCAATAAAAAGAAACAAAAGGTATCCAGATTGGGAAGGAAAATGTAAAACTCTCTGTCCTAAACCATATATAGAAAATTCAAAGGAATCATGTACCAAAAAATACTATTAAAATAAAGTTCAGCAAGTTTGCTATATAGCAGATAAATATGAAAAAATGAACTGTATTTCTACACACTAGCAATGAATATGAAAATAAAACAATTCCACTTATAGCATAAAAAATACAAATACATTGAACAAAAAAAAGTACAAGACTTCTGTAAACTACAAAACGTTGTTTGAGAGATTTTTTTTTTTTTAAAGATTTTATTTATTTATTTGAGAGAGAGAGAATGAGAGACAGAGAGCATGAAAGGGAGGAGGGTCAGAGGGAGAAGCAGACTTCCTGCCGAGCAGGGAGTCCGATGCGGGACTCAATCCTGGGACTCCAGGATCATGACCTGAGCCGAAGGCAGTCGCTTAACCAACTGAGCCACCCAGGCGCCCTGTTTGAGAGATTTTTAAAGGACTTAAATAAATGGAAGGACATCCCACATTCATAGAACAGTAGACTTAATGTTGTTAAGATGGCAGTACTTCCAAACTGATCAACAGATTCAATATAATTTCAAATTATATCCCACCTGGCTTTGAAGAAATTGATAAGCAGATCCTAAAATTCATATGGAAAATCAACTGGCACAGAATAGCCAAAATAGTCTTTAAAAAGAACAACGTTGGAGGGGCTCCTGGGTGGCTCAGTCAGTTAAGCATCTGACTCTTGGTTTTGGCTCAGGTCATGATCTCATGGTCGTGAGATCCAGCCTCGCATCAGGCTCTGTGCTCAGTGGGGAGTCTGCTTGAGATTCTCTCTCTCTCTCTCTGCTCCCCCACCCCCCCTAAGATAAATAAATATTTTTAAAAAATTAAAATTTAAAAAAAGGTGGCACCTGAGTAGCTCAGTCAGTTAAGCGCCTGCCTTCGGCTCAGGTCATGATCCCAGGGTCCTGGGATGGAGCCCCACATCGGGCTCCCTGAACAGCTTGCTTCTCCCTCTCCCACTCCCCCTGCTTGTGTTCCCTGTGTCTCTCTCTGTCAAATAAAATCTTTGTTTTAAAAAAAATGTCTACATGAATATTCACAGCAGCATTATTCATAATAAGCCTAAAACTAGAAATAACCCAAATACCTATCAAGTGACAAATGAATCAACAAGATGTGGCCTATCCACACAAAACTATCCAGCTAGAAATAGGAATGAAGTATTCATACATGCAGACATGTGGATAAACCTTGAAAGCATTACATTAAGTGAAAGGATACAGACACAAGAAGTCACACAGCATATGACTCTACTGATATGAATATGTCCAGATAAAGCAAAACAGAGACAGAGAGTAGATTAATGGTTTTCTAGGACTGAATGGGGAGAGCTAATGGTTATGGGGTTTATTTGGGGGAATGAAAGTGTTCTAAAATTGACTGTGAGGATGGCTGCACAATTTTGTGACTTATACTAAAAACCAACAAATTGTAACTACTGTATGGGTGAATTGTATGGTTTGTGAATTCTCTCTCAATAAAGCTGCTATATTTAAAACCAACAAACACAGACTTCCTGAAGGCTTTGAGCAGCGGCTTCACGGGCCGAGCATGAACCCCGCCTACGTGGGCACTCATCAGCCCTGCCACTGACCAGCCCTCCCCATGGGGCTCAGGGCTTCCAAAACAGAACAACAGCAACTCTCTCCCACGGCGGCTGTAGGCTTTAAATGAAGAAACCCTGGTAAAGCTCCGAGCCCAAGGACAAGGCCAGAGCCCAGCATGCCCTGTCAGAGTCGCAGCGTCCCGGGACTGGCCGGCGTGTCTCAGCTCCGGAGCAAAACCCGCAAGGGAGAGCAGAGATAAGAGCAAATCAGACAGCAGACAAGGGAACAGAACGCCTTCTGGAAGCCGAGGCAGAAAAAAACCCAGAATTACCTGCTGGCTTTGGTCCTTCTTTTCACTCAGGTCTCTGGAAGCAACAGCTTCATTTCCCTTTTTAGTGACTTCTTCTATTCGCTCCTCACACTGCTCCTTCAGCTCTTTCATCTGACTGATGCACTGGCTCCTTTGGTGAAAGAAAGCAAAAGGAAAGACAAATATTTAGGGATGTGTGTATACAGCAAGTATTTCCTGCCATGACTGTGGCGTCCACCATGTCAGTAAGACAGAGATCATCTTGTTCCTGGTTCTGGCTCTTGATATCAAGAGGGCACATAAGGCATGTGGGTTTTAGTTACTAAATGGCAAGAAAACTGGAGTTTGCTGAAACTTACTACAAATTTGTCACACTGTTCTAAAACAGGTGAACTTTACTGGTTAGAAAAAATAATTTTTAGGGACGCCTGGGTGTCTCAGTTGGTTAAGCATCTGCCTTCGGCTCAGGTTGGGATGGAGCCCCCACGTCAGGCTCTCTGCTCATCGGGGAGTCTGCTTCTCCCTCTCACTTTCCCTCTGTGCTCTCTCTCTCTCTCCCTCTCAAATAAATAAAACCTTTAAAAATTTTTTTAAAAATACAATCTGTGGCAAAATAAGAAATATATATATGGTCTTGTCCCCAGCTATTAGCACAGAGCTCCTAAAGCCCTTGGAATTTCCGGAGTAATGGGTGGGTCTTCTGTCAGTCAAAGGAGCCCCTCTGGACCACAGCTGAGTTTATGCTGTGCTGGCTTCCACAGCCTTAGGATGGGGCTGGTGGCCAGAGGAACCACCCCCATGATTACAGGGCTGGAACTCTCAGCCCCACCACCACCTAACCTCCAGCGAATGGGGAAAGTAGCGATGGAATTTATGTAGTGAAACCTCAGATAAAATCTCTGGGTGATGAGGCTTGGCAAGCTTCTCAGTTGGTTAACATCAATGTACTAGAAAGGTGGCACCACAATTCCACCAGGAAAGGAGCTGTCTCCCCTACAACTGCCCTACAACCAAGACTCTACCATATAGCTCTTCCTGAGATACAGCCCTTATAATAAAACTGTAGTCATGAGTACAGCACTTGGCAGAGTTCTGTGAGTCATCCTAACAGAATTACCAACCCTGAGGGGTTCAGGAGGCACTGAACTTG
>NC_058415.1:26644247-26658800 GCF_002201575.2 Neomonachus schauinslandi
CCTAACAGAATTACCAACCCTGAGGGGTTCAGGAGGCACTGAACTTGCAGCGAGGAGGCAGAGTACAAATGCCCTGGGAACACCCAGAACTTGTGGGTATCATCTGAAGAGGGGAGAGTCTGTGGGACTGAAAAATGCAATGACCAAAATTAAAGAACTTAAGGAATGAGTGCAAATAGCAGAATGGAGGCAAGATCTTTGAACTGGAAGACAGAACAAAAGACATTACCCAATCAAAGTAACAGAGAGAAAACACACTGGAGGAAAAAAAGAAAAAAACAAACAAACCTGCTTGGGGGATCTGCACGACTATGACCGAGATCTAACATCCCTGTCCTCAGAATCCAGGAAGGAGAAGAAGACTTTCCCAGTAGGGCCCACATAACTAGTCACCTTTACAACCATGCCCAAAATATTACTCTTCACTCATCTCGGGGACCACAGAATACAGTCTGCCTCGCCCAGACCACTCCGAGCTCCTCATGTCCTCCCTCTTTCCAGCACAAGTCCTAGCCTCCCTTCTCTACTCTCCACTTGGTAGGATTCCATTCTAAATGACCTTCCCTAAGAAGTCTTTTTTTGGGTAACAGATAAAGATTCATGAAAATGACTGTTTAAGAACAGTATCTAAAGGCATTTTCAAAAAGTGGGTAAGTTAGCGTTATCAGGTTTGGCTGGGTGAAACAGAAAGGGCAAGTGATAGCAATCTGCTTCTTCCACAAATCAAAGTCTGATATAGGTCGTCCAGCACCAGGATGGCAGCTCTGAGTCATCAGGGATACAGGCTTCTCTTTCTGTTTCATGATCCTGGCACTGGTTTCTAGCCTCATGATCCAAGATGGCCACAGTGGCCCAGCCATCTTGCATGAGTCCCATGCAGCAGGAAGGAATGAGGGGGAAAGGTAAAGGAGAGGGGTTACAGTGGACCGTCCTCACTTTCAGAAGCCTTCCTACAGTCCTGCGCTACCATTTCCTTTCCCTACTGGCCAGAGCTTAGTCACGGGGCCATACTTAACTGCAAGGAGGGTTTGGAAATGCAGGAATTACACTGGGGGAGAAAATAATGGATCTGGATAAGCAATGGCCAGTCTTTGCCACAGGCAGTTTTAAAAATATTTTGAGCCACAAAATATTAATAATTGCATATTGTCCCAAGTTGAGACCATATATACTATTATTATATACTATTCTGTTAACTAGATCAGTAGTTAATTAGATTAGAATTGGAGACACCAGTATGAACTTATGCTTGGTTTAGTATGAATACAGCTGGAAACCTATAGAAATATTCATCAATATCTGTATATAACACAGGTTAGTACACACACAGGTCTCTTTACTCCACAGCTGATAGGGTCCAGAAACAATCACACCCCAGCAGCAACAAACACACCTACTACCCAGATCTTGGCTTAATATCACTCTCCAATTAAAAAAAGAAAGAAAGAAATGGTTGATTGGGTGATACTAGGATTGGAACAGGATATACAAGGGATGAGCCTGCAGCATCTTTTGGTGCCAGATTGTATAACAAACAAAGTGCCCAAAAAAGGGGCAGGGGCACAATGCTGGGGATATGACCAAAGGTGGAACAATGGGAGCAAAAATTAGAATAGTACTGGATTATAACCCGAAGTCTAAAATAAATATTCATAAGTCCATATTGATATAAATAACTTGTTAGTTACGAAGAGCCAGCTCTACTGTGCAGGAAAATTCCAAACAGTTGATACAGACACTCTGCCCTTGGGAAATGGAGCATAACTCCCCAATCTTTAGGTGTGGGCTGTACATGCTGACTTCCTTCCTAAGACTACAGTACAGAGGGAGAAATACCAGAGTAACTTTATGGTGAAGAAACCAGACAAACCTTACCTCAGCAAGGTAATCAAGATTAACATCAACAGCGACAGGTCATATGGATGGTATGTACCCCTAATACAAAGTAATGAAAGTGGCACTTTACCTCTGTGGCCTTCCTCCCAGAAATGTGCTGCCCCAGTTTAACCATGAAAAAAACACCACATAAATCCCAACCGGAAAACATTCTACAAAACACCTGACCAGCACTCCTTAAAACTATCAAGATCATAAAAAATAAGTCTGAGAAACGGTCATAGCCAAGAGGACTCTCAGAAAACGTGAACAGACGGAATGTGGGGCCCTGGAAAAGAAAAAGGACATTAGGGGAAAATTGAGGAAACACAGATAAAGTAGGAACTTTAGTTAATAATGATGTATCCATACTGGTTGACACCGAGCCAGTATCAGAGAGTTGTTGATGGAATTCATCACTAACTCAGACTGAGCCCCCATTTAGCTAAGATATTCTGAGGCATCACTGCACATTTCAGCCTAGAATTTAAGAGTATCTTGGGTGTCAGGGTTGTAAAGTAATTGAGAGAATTACCCACTTGTACACATAAGGAAGCTGGGAGGTGACCAGGGTCAGAGAGAGACAGAATGATAAGGCTGAAAGCAGAAGTCCGACGTGGGGTTTCCTGGCTCTGCGCCGCGCTCTCTTCTGGGTCACAGGCCCTTCAGAGCCAGCTCTGCGGCACTCAGCCCCTAACTTTGTAACGCGTGACCTGCAGTTCAAAGGACTCTGTGGGTCTCCGTGAACACGCAGAGAAGGGCATCAGGTATTGCAGAAAGAGTGAAAGACAGACTTCCGGACCTTGGACAGCATACAGATCAAGAGAAGACTTGCTGAAAAGTTCATTCAAATAAAATTCTCAAACACGCAAGTCACAGGTGGTAGACTAGTCCACAGTAGCTTAAACACAGAGACATCTATATCCTGAATGTACTAAACATGCCAGTTCACTGTTAGCAGACGGTACCCCAGAAGCTCAGGACCAGCCAATGAACAGGGGCATAGCCATTCCTGAACCTTTAAAAACCTACAAATGGGAAATCTGTACTGTTTTCACCTGCTCTCAGCCCTGCCAAAATCAAGTACAAAGAGCCTCTCTCTCAGCCCTGCAGGTGAAGGCCAGCTTTTCACATTCCAGCTCCATAGCAGGAAGGGAACAACCTCAGAACGAAGCTCAAATCCTGCGACTCAGTTCATGTGGACGGTGATGGTGTGACTTCCCAAAGGCCTCAGGTGAGCTTCTGCTTACATGCACATGGTAACCGTTCAGTCATCAACTAGAGCTACACCGCGGAGACACACAGGACCTGCCGCCAGGGTTATTCTAACCGGTGCGATCGATGGGTGGAGTACTGAAAATGGAATGTACGCCATACGGGAATCTATGAAGGTGGGCGACCCGATCATCCAGGACACCAAGCATCAGAGCAGTGCTGTTCTATTCCAGTAACAGCTTTTGCAAACTATTTCCTCATGGCGTGGAAAGGAGGTGACAAGCAGTTCACGTGAGAAACCAACCCTAAGTGCTTTGGGCAGAAAGCCTGCAAGGCAGCGTGTGGACCAAGAATGACCAAGAACAGTGATCACTTAGCGATGTCTGCCGCAGGTGTAGGAGTGAGAAGCGGGGACGCGGATATGGAAGAACTAACTTCTGCTTCAGGAAACCTGGCCTTGCTGTCAGCTGTCTGACTCCCAGCACTGCCTTCTATAAAGGGTTTAGACCCAACAGGATGCTTTCACAGAGGGTGTGCAGGGAAGCTTCTGATGTCCCACAAACTGAATGCACAACTTTGCAGATATTGCTAACAAGGGGTCCGTACCTTTTATCAGATTCTCAGAAAGGGTCTATAATCCAAAGGCAGTAAGAATAACTCTTTCAAGCTTCCAACATTCCATGAACATCATCCCCAGGAAACACACTGTATCCGGTATAACACTTTGGGCACAACTACCTCAATACTGACATCAGTCAGAAAGAGTTTCAATCTAGCCATCAACCTCCTAAGAGAAAAAGGGCGAGTCCAGCATGCCTAGCCATTCTGCTGTCTGCCCCGACATGGGGAGCAGAACCGCTCCCCCCGTCACCGGGCCTGGCGGATTGCTCATTTCCAGCTAGGTCAACATCTTCTGGGTCAATATTTATCAAGTGAGGCCATTAATGGCTTATCCTATTTCAATGAATGGAAGGGAAAGTTGTGTGAAGGTATCTTCTAAGGATGAATGATAATTAGACTGGGGCCGTCTTCATTTTTGTCTGAATGTACCTTGTTGATTACTAGCCTAGCTCAGGGGTCTCAACTGAACACTACCGTGTTTGAGGCCAGAGAAAATTCTGTTATGGGGCCTGCCCTGTGCATTGCAGGATGCTGGCCGCAGGTCTCTGGACATTGCCAAAGGTCTCCTGGGAGCAAAATCGCCACCCAAAATTGAGAACCACTGGCCTAGCTGAAGAAGGTTCCAAATGCATATTTTCTAATTACTTTTCCCTTTGTATTGACTGTTGGTGCATGTCCTCTGCATATTTATATATTTGGGGCTTCTTGGTTTTAGTAGTATTTGGTTTTAAAGTAATCAGGAAGATATCACAGTGAGTGGACAATCTTTTGGAAGGACCTCAGAATCCCAATGAGGGCAGTGGGGTGAGGAAACTTATTCAGAAGGCAACTAGGCAATTTATGACACTGAACCTACAGCCGAGTCCTATTTTAGAAGGAAATAATCCAAAATAATAATCTTGAAAAGTTACACACATTGATATCAGGCTAGTTATAATAATCAAAACTCAGAAGTAACCTAAATATCCAAAACAGGGAAATCATGAATTCAATTCCATGCCTCCACAATATTAACCAGCCATTTTTAATGATACTACATTTTGGAGCAGTATGGACTTTTATTTATACATAACACAAGTAAGTGGAAAGCAGTGATTTAAAAATGTTACCGGTGACTGCAATAATGTGAAAAATCCATATGACCTTGGACATGGACTATGGAGAAGTCAGCAAATGGAAAAGAGGATTGGGCTCACAGGTGGCTGGTTGCTTCTGAATCCCAGAACCCCTGTGCCTGAGTCATGCTGCTTTTATGGGGGGGGAAAAAAACACACAGACTAGAACTTATTCTCCGCTCTCTAAATTGGTTTTTACTATCTTACTATAGGGTTTAGCTAACCTTTTGAAAGTTTATTGTTTTTTTTTGGTCAAAAAAATTCTCTGAGAAGTAAATGTGTAGGGTTTTTGTATGCAACTGAAGTTATCATCCTTTTAAAATGGACGGTCCTAACTGTAAGCTGGGGAGAGAATGGGCAGCATGGGGACTACAGTTGCTAATAACATACACCTGGAATGTGCTGAAAGCGTAGATCCTAAGTGTTCTCACCACACATGCACGAAGATTATGGTTAATTAGCTTCATCGGGGACATGATTTCACAATGTAGAGGCATATCAAAATTTCATGTTTTATACCTTAAATATATACAATAAGTATCTGTCACTCATACTTCAATAAAGCTGAAAAATAAAAGTGCTCCATTCTCACTGCAGAAATATGGAAAGACACTAGAAGTCTCACGGAAACAGAATGTCCACATGCCGACACCCAGAGATAAATCACTGATAGGATGCCAAGACGCCTCTCAGTCTAGGCGGTGGACATGGGGCACGTCTGAGCACTTCTGTGCTCAGACATTTTTAAAGGCTTTCCATTATTGACTTACCTGGTACACCTGCACTTTAAAACTTAACGTGACTTTACAAAGCATGTTGATAAGTCATTTCCTGTTCAGGAACACCGCCCTCCTGTGCATCCTGTATCATGAGCCACTGGCTAACCCTCTCGCCCAGCTTTCTGAGGCACGGCTCATGTGTACAGAATAAAGTGCACTGGGCCTCCTGCAGAGCGCCAACGTGCCAGGACGGGAAGGGTGGGTGCAGCGCACACCCCCACCCCCGCTCACCCCCACGGCAGCCCCCCCGGGGGCGCGCCCCGCACACGGAGGCACGCTTACAGGTCGTAGGAGAACTTCCGCTCCAGGTTGGTCTGGTTCCTCTGGAACTGGAGCACATCCTGCTGCAGCCTGCCGTAGTTCTTCTGCAGGGCCTTCAACTGGTCTGAGGCAAGAGGACGGTCCAGAATCCGGCGGGTCATAGGCATGGCCGTCATGACAACAGCAGACGCGTCAGAACACAGTGGGTAATGGCACACAGGAGAGTAAGGGTGGGGAGGAGAGAGGGATGAGAACAGTCCAGAACCGTGGAGAAGCCTTGGGAATCTGCAACCCAACTGGAATCTGCACCCTCTTTTCCAAACCTCTCTCTTAAATCGCTTTTTTGACCTCTGACCTTTAAAATGTGTTAGGAGGTTCTGTTCAGGTGTTTCTTAGACATACTAAACCCTAAGCTGTCCCACCATGTCCCCTGGTCCCCAGCAGACTTACCCTTCAGCCTGTGAAACATGGATTTCAACATCTGCTCAGGTAAGCAGCCACTCATGGCGGACCCCCGTCCTGGGCCTCCAGGTTACCTGCCGGCCGCCCCCTTCTCCCACTCGTCCACACCGGCCATTCCCGGAGGCCCGTGCTCATCCAATCACCCCACCTGCCCTGCCCCCATCTGGGAAACGGCAGCCTCCCTGAGGAGATTCATCAGCCAGTCCTGCTGCCCTGACCTCTCAGCTCCTAAAAGCCTTGCAGAAATAGCAGCTGCTGACCAAGGGCCAGACCAAGGCTGCCACAGAGGTGACAGCAGAGTGGACACAAGGCTGCCATTGGGGCCCAGGACTCAGCCCCGGACACACACCCGCATCCCCAAGGTTTGTCCCCGTAACTCTACACCTACAGGGCTCTCTGGGGGGAAAATGAAATGAAAGTGAAGGACTCAATGAAATGCCAAACACACAGCAACAAGGCTCCATCTCACAAGCAGTTCTAGGAGATGCTTGAAGAGTTAAACTCTAGAGTCGCAGAACCACCCGGGGCGCTGGAGGCTGAGACAGGGGACCGACTACAAAAGGTTAGGGGGGTACTTCCTGGAGGGACAGGGTCTGGTTGTGGCTGTGGAGGTCCAGGGGACTGTGCATTTGTCCAAACACAGAACTCTATACCACAAAGGGTACACTTTACTGGGTGTAAGTTACACCTCAATAAACCGCACATTTAAAAAAACTCCCATAATCAAACCAAGTATGGGGCCAGGGAATACTGCTCGGCAACAGAAGGAATAATCTACTGACATCCACAACGTGGATGAATCTCAGAAGGCCAGACAAGAAAGGGGAGCTCTACAAAGCCGCCGGCAGTCCAGTGACCCATGTAACTTCGTAGAACCCTGAATCTCCCCTACTCATAGTCTTAGAACCAGATGTGGAAGGAGAATCCTAGGCCAGCACCATCCAGCGGAACTACAAGGCAAGACATGTAATTTTTCTAGCAACCACATTTCTAAGATCTAAACCAGGTGATTATTACTTTTAATAATACATTTGATTGAACCCAACAGCTAAGCAACATTACCATGCTAACACATAATGAATATAAAAAAATCATGAATGAGGTATTTTATATTCTTTCATACTATGTCTTTGAAATCTGGTGTGTACAATTAGAGCACATCTCAATGCAGACGTTAAATCTGCACTGGGAATGCTTGATCTGAATTTAGGTTTTCATCAAATGTACAGTTAAAAAGTAGACTAATATGTAAGTTGTAAATGCTTAGTGCTCCCAATAACAGAGCTGAGTTTCAGTCTCTAACTTAAATCACTGAAAATTACACAAAAATTTAAAATCCAGTTCCATCCCACTAGCCACGTTTCAGGGGTTCACCGGCCACATGGACCTTCCCGTCCCAGAGGCAGAAGTGAGGATGCAGGGTCCGTGGGAGCTTCCTACCCCCGGCAAAGGTCGGCCTCATGGGACCCCCTTTCACCAGGCCCCAGGACCACCCAGGGCCTGCTGAGCCCCTCAGTCACAGCCGAAGGGGGAGCCGACCACAGAGGGGCTCACCCCGTGACTGCCCTCAACCACTGCTTCCCAGGGCCTGACAGAAACCAGCCCTGGCTACCAAACTGAATCAGGGCAGCAAAGAAATGGAATTAAATTGGGCTAGATAATTTTTATAATTTTCATAAAGGAAATCTGAATTCAGGGTGGCCCATTTAAAACAAATCCTATATATACCACACATATTTTATATATATGTGATAGGTGATCTGTTCTGTATACTTCTTAACCTACCAAAAACTGAGAATCTGAATTCTGTACCTAACACCTTACAATGTGGTCAGCAACATTTTTAAAAGGAAAAAGCTCTTTAAGGAACTGTAATTTGGCAAGAAGAATACAGTAAAGATTACTCAATTACTCGTGATCTTACCCATCATTAGATTAGAATGAGAGCGGCTAGAGAGGGACAACAGGAAAGGCGGGCTTTTCCTAAAAGCCCTAACATCTGGTGTAAAGGAGGGGATCAGAACTCACCTTGCAGGGTTCTGATGAGCCTCTCACCTGTGGTGATATTATTCACCAAAACGGCCTGCAAGGAAGATAAACACAGAATGAAACGTGCCCGCAACCTAACAACTTAGAAGAGCCTTGATAAGACGATCCCGTTGGGAAAAGGGAGCAGCAATACCCCTCCCCCCGCCACACCCCAGCAGCTGTTGGAGGGACTGGGCACAGCTCTCCCGCTGAGCCCTCAGATGCCGCTGCAGCCAGAAAAGGCGCTCACATGGTGAGAGGTTTGCTGTCCCAACAACAGCCTGTAACCCGAGCAAGGGCTAAATGGATCCTCTGGCTGTTTCGCCCCAGACGCACTCCCCTCCATGAAAGCTGGACTTTCTCTGGGGGCCCGGGCGCAGCCACGTCCTGAGCCACTGGTCCGATTGCACCCCATGGTGGGGAGCAGAGCAGAGGAAGGGCTCCTTACCGCCAGTGGGGGTGGGGAGGACAGAGGGGCTCACACGAAGTGACAGCAAGCCAGGGAGGCTGAAAACAGAGGAGGAGGAAGGAACAACACAGGACTCAGGGGAACAGTGAAAACCAAGGGGAAGGTGAGGAAAGGGAGTATGGAGCGTATGTCACAAGCAGCCTGTGAGCGAGTGGCCATGGTCACCAGGTGCCCTTCTGAGCTCTGCACTCCACTCACTTGCTTACTCCTCACCCCGGGTTCTAAGAGGCGGGCAGCACATTAACCCATTTTAGAGGGCAGGAAACTGAGGCACAGATTGCTTAAGAGACTCAAGGCCACAGGGCTTTCTTCACAGCCAACAGGCAAAGCCTGATCCAGAAAGCAAGCTGTTGCTTGCTACTTGCGGAACTGGAATCTAACCCCCCCCCCGGCCCCCAGCAGGATACCAGGCTAGAGGGCTGTACCCTGTGCCTAAAGCAAACAAAAACCTGACAAAGAGGGGACTGGAATCTTCACTATTACAGCACATCACAGGGCTGCTGTTTTGTACACACGAAGAGCCGTGCACACCGTGAAATGTGCACATTTCATACCGTGTCATGAGCCACAAAGCTTGCAAGATACCACACCCAGGACACGTGGCCTGCAACTTGGGGACACGTTTCTGCCCGAGTCCTGCCTAACGGGGGACCATGACAACCACGCCATCTCCTACGTCTGCGCCTCTGGCTTCCTCCTGGACCTCTGTCCAGCCCTTAGTTTTTCTGTGGCTTGGACAGAGCTTTCTGGAGTACAGGGGTGCGCCCAGAAATGAAATTTGGCCAAACAAATCATGTTTATTTTGGGAGATCTGAGGACTCGGAACATTTCCTGGTACAGAAGGAAGGAAGTCACAGCGATGGTATCTCAGGGAAAGATTATCAAGAGGAGTGTCCGCAGATACCCTAGCGGGCGGGGGAGAGCAGAGACCCCGCAGTGGTACACGCAGCAGGGAGTCAGATGGGCAGAGCGCAGGGGAGGCCTGCTGCACTCAGGAGAGACTTGCACAAGCTAAACACAGACACAAAAGACCACAGCATCCCATGCTCCCACTTCTAAGTCTGGAGCCAAAAGAACTCAAAGCAGAATCTTGAAGAGATGTTCGCACCTCCGTGTTCATAGCAGCGCTACTTACGACAGCCAAGAGCTAGAAGCAACCCATCCTCAACAGATGACTGGAGAAAGAGAATGTGGCAGCTACATTCAACAGAATATCATGCAGCCTTAAAAAAAAAAAAAAATGTCTGGGCGCCTGAGTGGCTCAGTTGGTTAAGCGACTGCCTTCGGCTCAGGTCATGATCCTGGAGTCCCGGGATCGAGTCCCACATCGGGCTCCCTGCTCAGCAGGGAGTCTGCTCCTCCCTCTGACCCTCCTCCCTCTCATGCTCTCTCCCCCAAATAAACAAAATCTTAAAAAATAAATAAATAAATAAAATAAAAATGTCTGCCATACGCTGTTACACCGTGGATGAACCTCAAGCACACTGTGCGATGTCACATAAGCCAGTCACGGAAGGACAAATACTGTCTGATTCCATTCATATATCCATCCATATATATATATGTATTCAGAGAGAAAGCACACAAGAGCAGGGGCAGGGGAATGAGGGGAGGGGGCACAGGGAGAGAGAAACTCAAGCAGGCTCCACGTCCAGCATGGAGCCCAACACGGGGCTCGATCTCATGAGCCTCAGATCAGGACCTGAGCCATAACCAGGAGCTGGAGGCTTCGCCAACTGAGCCACCCAGGCGCCCCCAGGACATTCTCAATCATTCCTTCTCCACTCATTCCCCTTAGCCTCACTCCAAAAACCCCACACTGGAGTCTGCTAACTATCTGAGGAAATGTCTGTCTCCCATGCGACTCTAATCTTCCAAAGAAAAGATATTTTAGTTATCTTCCCCCACCTGCTTACTTATGCATGAAAAAGTACAGTCGGCACGGAAGTAAATGAGAAAAGGATCATAAGACGCCATCAAGACCTTTTATATGCAGTTTTGTATTTATTGAAAATCTTGTTAAATCATTTTCAGGGAACAATGAAAATGCTTCTAGCTTTTTGGAGATTCAATTAAAAAAACTGCATTAAACAGTATTATTTTAAAATGAATTTTATATTCTACTCTAAACAACCCTATGTAGCTGCCACATTCTCTTTATCCAGTCGTCTGTTGAGCTAATTTCTCACATTTTGGTCAGAGTGACTCTGGGAGAAGCTGCACTTCCCAGGGTGTGTGGACCATCCCCGGGGACGCTCAACATCACTAATGCCACCAGAACGTAACTGGAAACTGAACTCAGAAGACTGCAGGATGAATCACCCATGCACAAACATATTACAACTGTTCTGAGAAACGAGTATATTTGATCAAGTTATTTCCGTGTTAGATTCCAAGAAAAAGAAGCTTAACATTTCGTAAATTTTCAAAGCAGTAATTTGACAATAAATTCTACCACTTTAAAATCTCCATAAAATGTAAATGACTAACTTTTTAAAATCCTAACTTTTGGAAAGCTCACTGCCAGGGGGACGCAGATCACGTGATAAAGGAGAAAAGGCCCCCTCCACTGCTCTGTTTTGCTCATTGAAATAATCTGCTTTGAAGGCCAGAGGCCCCTTTCACTCAAGCCAGACTCATAGGCCCCTCAGACCATCTAACCCTTGACCCCACGGTGCCTGGAGAAGCTCTATGTAATGACCCTCCTGTTAGTGCCTCGGGGAGAGGACCTCAAAGTGGAAAGCAATCTTGGTGACCTGTGAAGGACACGGAAAATGAAGGAAGAATATGAAATATTCCTTCCTCTTCCCTGTCCCCCTCACCAATTTCAAAACCTCCCAAAGCAGCCCTATTCAAGAGAAAGGAAATGTCCGTCCCGTATGGAAAGCTCACCATTTCTAGTAGTCACATTAAAGTGAAGAGAAACAGACTGGGTAAAGGATTGGCACAGACATTCCCCCAAAGATGATACACAAATGGCCAATAAGCACCAGAGAAATGCCCACCATCCCCAGAAACACAAATCCAAACAAGAAGATACCATGTCACACACGCTGATGGGGCTGCAAGTTAAAAATAAATAAAAAGCAAAAAGGAAAATAAGTATGGACAAGGATGTGGAGAAAGTGCAGAGAAACTGGAACCCTGAGACACAGCTGAGGAGAATGGGAAATGGCGCTCACTCGCTGTGGAAAGCGGCTCGGCAATTTCCCCAAAAGTTAAACAGTTGTCACATGACCCAGTACTCCTCTTCCTGGGTTTATACCCAAGAGAATCACAAATATATGTTTGTCCGACACTTGTCCCCAGACGTTCGCAGCAGAATTATTCATAACTGCCAAAAGGTGGAAACAACTCAAATGTCCATCAAGTGAAGAATGGATAAACATGGCGCAGCCAGAGTGGAGTATTACGCAGCCATGAAAAGGAATGAGGTCCTGACACATGCCATGAGCCCTGAAAACACTATGCTGAGTGCAAGAAGCCAGGCACAAAGGCCACAAAATGTAGGATTCTGCAGATAAGAAATGCCCAGAGCAGGCAAATCTGGAGAGACAGAAGGTAAATTAGTGGGAGCCAGGGGCAGGAGAAAGGGGAAGTGGGAGCGCCTGCTTCATGGGTGCAGGATTTCTCTAGGGGGTGATGAAAATGTTCTGGAATGAGATGGTGCGGAAAGCTGCACCGCATCATGAGCATACTGTAGCCTGCTGAATGATACACCGTAAAGTGGCTAACATGGTAATGTTGAGCTTATGTGAATTCTGTCCCAATAAACAAAAAGAAACAGGTGAAATTAAACACTGTATTTAATCTGGCATAACCAAATTATCATTTCAGGATGTCATCAACATAGAACAGTATTAATGCGATTTTTTTTTCCATACCAAACCTTTGAAATCTAGCATATTTTTACACTTTTACAGCATATCTCAAATGTGACATTTTCAGTGCTCACCAGCCACTTGCCCGTAGGGACAGCACAGACCTTGAGGAATGGGAAGGGAGGGCAGAGAGCGAGCCCGATGGCAAAGAAGTGCCAATTAACTATTTATGGTGTCCCGCTAAGATTACACACTCACACCATCACCACTCACACCACCAAAATAAGCCCTGCCAGCCCAAACTCTACACCGACAGCCCTGGTGGGCCAAAGACTGGGGGAGGCCGCTGAGATGTATGCCTGTCCTCCAGCCAAGGGGCCACAGGAAGAATTCCAGAACTCAGCAAACCTGCCCAGCATGGGCATCAGGTGTCCAGCACGAGCCTCGGCCTGGAGGCACAAAGGTGGGCCATCCACACAGCTGCCCCCCGCTGACCAGACAGGCCCTCTACAGAAGGCAGAGGGAGGGGTGTGTGCGGACAGACGACACCAAGTCCCCCCAGGCTCTGGCTACAGCAGAAAGGGGCGGAGTCCCAACCCCCAGAGAAGGTCCTCAGAGAGGCTGGGTCTAAGTGCTAAGTGCCAGACCCACTCGGGGGAGTGAGAGACCCAGGACACCAGAAAGTATAGGAACTTGCAGTCCGGGTGATTCAAGGTCCAGCAAATGGCAGGGGCACAGGAGTGAGTGTCTGTACGTGCATGAGGAGAAGAGGGACAGACAGAGAAAGAGAGTATCAATGCAAGGACACCCGCGTGTGGGCGCGCCTGGGGGGCTCAGTTGGTTAAGTGTCTGCCTAGAGCTCAGGTCATGATCCTGGGGTCCTGGGATCAAGCCCCTAGTCTGCTTCTCCTCCTGCCTCTGACCCTCCCCCCTCTCATGCACATGCATGCTCGCTCGCTCTCTCTCAAATAAAATCTTAAAAAAAAAAAACAAAGAACACTAACGTATGGAAGACATTCTGCTGCGTGAAATAAAGCCGACACAAAAGGACAAACACTGCACGATCCCACTTATGCAAGAAATGCAGGGTAGTCTGATTCAGAGACAGGAGGATAAACTATGGTTGCCAGGCGCTGGGGGGTGAGGGCATGGGCTGTTCATGCTTGATGGGGACAGCTTCACTGGAGATGGGAAAGCTCTGGAGGTGGACCGTGTGACAGGTGCATCGCAAGGTGAGTGTAATTTGTGCATTTCAACATGGTTAAAATGCTCATTTTATATCATGCACATTTTACCACAATAAAAACGAGAGCAAAACCCCACAAAGAGCAGGTCGGTGGGGCGGTGAAGGGGTGTGTGAGGATGTGGGGAGGGCAGGAGTGGGCTGAGCGCGCATCAGAGGGGGGCCGAGGCACCGGGCAAACAGGGGCTCACAGGCAGGCAGGAAGGCGGGTCTGGGCCGTGGCCACAGGACAACGGACTCAAGCCACAGAGCTGTCGGAGAAGGTCGTGGGGGATTAAGCCAAACTCTGTGTGAAGCTGAGGAAAAAGAACCCCACTCAGGAAAACATGCAGTTACGCGCTGCCCTACACGCCCAGAATGGCTCCTGCCAGAAGGTCCCGGGCTGTCGTGCTGTCGGGAAGAAGGAACATGCCAGGCCCCAGCTGGCTGGGAAAGCACCACCTGCGACTGGCTGGAGGGGCCCGGGGCTGAGGCTGGGATTCCCCGGGGCAGGTCACAGTGCCCACAGTTCTGAGGAGCAAGGTCCGTGGGGTGCGCTTTCCATGGTGGGGACAAGCATGAGGCCCAAGGGGAGGGAGCTCTGGACCCAGAATGGTCCACACTCAGGGAAGCGGCACAAGGCTGGAGAGAGGGAAGGAGGGAAGGAGGGAAGGAGGGAAGGGGG
>NC_058415.1:26659200-26682770 GCF_002201575.2 Neomonachus schauinslandi
GGAGGTGGGGGAGGGGAGGGAGGTGGGGGAGGGGAGGGGAGGGAGAGGGGGGAGAAGAGGACAGGAGAAGGGGGGAGGGAGGGAGAAGGGAAGAGGGGAGAAGGGTGGGAGGGCAGGGGCAAACTGAGGAGACTGCCTCTTGGATCACACCACGTGCCTTCAATAATCTGGGTCAAAGAGAACTCCCAGGAGGACCTGAACAGGACACGCAGTGGGAACTCCAGAAGGTTCCTTGATGCTTCTCCAGCAGTTGACTAAGGCAGAACGAGGGACCTCCTTCTCCGTCCACAAACCCTGGATCTTTCTGTCACCAACTGCCGGCTGCCAGAGACCTTGGGTCCCTTCCCCTGGAGCAGCTCACATTCACCTCGCACTCTTCGCACCACCCCACCCCTCAGCTCTTCCCGGTCTCCCTTCCTGACACTTCCCAGCTTCCCAGGAAAGACAGCACAGCTGTGAAGTGTTGCTCAGATAGAAGGGCACGCTACACGGGCTTGGCTGGACCTGGACCGGGGTTGGGGGGGTGAGGGGGGAGCTGAACATCTTCTCTGTGTTCAGAGGAAGAAAACCCCTCATGGCAGCAGAGACAGCACCAGCGATGAGGAACATTCCCCTTGTCCTAATTTTTTTTTTTTTTTAAAGATTTTATTTATTCATTTGAGAGAGAGAGAAAGCACAGAGGGAGAGGGAGAAGCAGACTCCCCGCTGGGCAGGGAGCCCGATGCGTAACTCGATCCCAGGACCCCGAGACCATGACCCGAGCCGAAGGCAGACGCCCAACCGACTGAGCCACCCAGGCGCCCCTCCCCTTGTCCTAAATTTAACCAACAGAGGCACTGCCCCACTCTCCCTGCGGGGGCTGGCGCAAGGGGCTGCTGATGCCGACCTCACTTGGGGGGTGGGGGCAGAAGCCCTGGGCTGAACCCCTTCTGTGGGCCTTAGTTCTTCTGTTTCCAAATGGGGATCTGAACAATGTCCCCCATCCTCACCTGTGGGAAAGGCCACAGTTGTGCAAATTCTGACTTTCTGCAAACGGGGGGTCCACAGATACTCAGGGAATAAAGAGAAAACAGAACTCAAGGGTATCGGGTTACAGAGCCCACTTATTGTTCTTGAACCAAATAATCCCAGACTCCCACTGGTCCAGCCACAGAGAAAATAAATTAAAAGGAATTAACCCGAGGCCCCGTCCCGTGGGGGTGGGGGGGACGGAGGGGACGGAGGCCAGCCACTGCAGTGCGGGGACAGTGCCGGAAAGGCAGTCTGCGTTTCTCCTAACACACTCCTTTGCGTGGGCGGTAAATGACTGGCGTTGAATCACAAAGCTGTCTGAAGGCCACGTCTCGTCAGCAAACTAGAGAATCTGCAATCTGAACAGACCCCTTTGCTCCCAGGGACACGGATTTCGGGCGGACGCCCCTCCCGTGCGTTCCCGTCTGCCACCGCACAGCCCACCTCCACCGGCCTGTGGCCGCCTCGTCCGGCTGCCCGACCTTTCTCCAGACTCCTTCCCTATGGGCTTCAGATTCCAATCAGACACATCCCCGGCAGCCTGAGAGGCGGAGCAGTCAGGTGGATGGAGGCACAGAACGGAGCCAGAAGCAGGGTGCCCCCGGCTTCGGGCTAAGGCTGCAGCGGCAGCCTCCTGGTCCCGCCATCCGGGAGCAGCCCCTGGACGGCATGCTCTTCCAGACCCTTCCCACCTTTCTGTGGGCACCAGCTTCCCTGCCCTAAGCCCTCTCTGCTTCAAAGAGCTGCAGTGGTGTCTCTGCCTGAAAGTGGCCCTGACAGACCGACTGACTCGTCTGTCCGCCACTCAACAGTCACAGCCCGGACACCGGGCACAGCCCAGCACCCCGCAGAGTAAATAGCGAACGCACAGAAGTAAGATATGGAAAATCAGTGCAGATTAAAAACAGAAAAGCTCTTCTAGAACCTTTCCGTCTTCAATCAATCACGGCGATCAAAGATGATAAAAATCAGAGAAACTGTTTCTATCCGCACAAGTCTGCTCTGGTCCCCCCTGAGGAAACCGCCTCCCCAGAAGAAAATGAGCACCCTCCCAGCAAGAGAAGCCGCCCCAGAGACAAGCAGCCAGAACACTCCGAATGCGGTAGAATTCATACAGGGGGACAAAAGGTCCCGGCAGGCCGGCCACCCCAGGGTGTCTGCACCTCGGGCTCAGAGCTCACCCCGCCGGCCTGCCAGCCAGGCACCTCCAGGAGTGTGGGAAAGCTCTCGGGAAGCTCTCGGGTAGGACAAATGACCGGTCTTAACGTTACCATTTCCTCTTTAGAAAGTCACTCTCCGGGGGGGGGGCGCCTGGGTGGCTCAGTTGGTTAAGCGACTGCCTTCGGCTCAGGTCATGATCCTGGAGTCCCGGGATCAAGTCCCTGGATCGAGTCCCGCATCCGGCTCCCTGCTCGGCAGGGAGTCTGCTTCTCCCTCTGACCCACCCCCCTCTCATGTGCTCTCTCTCATTCTCTCTCTCTCAAATAAATAAATAAAATCTTTAAAAAAAAAAAGAAAGAAAAAGAAAGTCACTCTCGGAACCAAATGCAGCTACAGTCACGGGGAGTGGCCCCCGCCCCGAGTCCAGACCCGGCCCAGGAACCCACGAGCCAAAGCAGGCTGGCTCGCCACCCGCCCTGCCCGCTGGAGGGAAAGGCCTGCTGAGCCATCCCTTACAGCAGGGCCACACGCGACCCGCGCGGATGCACAGGTCTGCCCGGGGCCTGAGGCACGGGTCACACAGGTGGGTGACAGAGGTGACGCAGGCCGCTCCTCCCTCCGCCTCTACAAGCTTTCCTCTTTCCGGACACCAAACCGTTAACGTGTGGCCACCATCCCCTCCTGCTCTGCAGCCTGGCGCTCCGGCTTTTTTCCAGGTCAGCTGCTTCCCTCCCGGAATGATACGGGAACGGTATTTCCATCATAAATGAAACGTTACTCAGATGCGATTCTTCACACTAGTGCGTTAATTTACGTATTTATCACGTAAGTGAAAAGTCCAAAGGTCTAGGTGGAAAAATGGCTGCAAGAAACGAGCCGGGAAGAAGATCACAAACACAGACAAGGAAAAGGACACTATCTGGGACTCTAACTCTGGAGAGCAAAAAGGCAAACACAATAGCAGGAAGGTCGGCGTTCCCTGGCTGAAGGGCCACTCAGTCCCCGGGGCTCTCAGGCTCCTCCTAGCATTTCAGAGATGCAGCGGAACCTGCCCTTCACAGGCCTTTAGGGCCACCTCGTGGCTCTGGGGCAACTAGCGGGGGGGCTTGGGGGGCACCGGAGATCTTGGTAAGTCTTCAGACCCGAAAATAATAATCAGCCTTCTGACAACAAAATAAAAGACTGAATTAAAGCACCCTGTGCCAACTTCAGGAGAGAAGCAGATATTTACAAGTCAATCTCTATTAGCTTTTGGCAAAAACTAAAATCTGAGGATTTTTTTTAAAGATTTTATTTGAGAGAGAGCACGAGCAGAGAGAGAGAGAGAGAGAGAGAGAGAGAGAGAGAGCGCACACAGGAGGGAGGGGCAGAGGGAGAAGCAGACCCTCGCTGAGCAGGGAGCCCGACTGATCCCAGGACCCTGGAATCATGACCTGAGGCAAAGGCAGATGCTTAACCGACTGAGTCACCCAGGTGCCCCTGAGGATCTGTTTTTACTTAGGCCCTTTAAAAACTTGTTTGATATGTAAACACGTATTTACCTGTAAAAAAAAAAATGGGGGGGGAGGTGCCTGGGTTTCTCAGTCCGTTAAGCATCTGCTTTCGGCTCAGGTCATGATCCTGGGGTCCTGGGATTGAGCCCCTTGTCAGGCTCCTTGCTCAGTGGAGTCTGCTTCTCCCTCTCCTTCTGTCCCTCCCCCTGTTCTTGTGCTCACATGCTCTCTCACAAATAAATCTTAAAAAAAAAAAAAAAGGATTTCACCACAAATGTGGTGGCTTGAGAATGTGACTCCAAGGCCTCGGACACTGCCCCCACAGGTGGAGCCTAATTCCCGCCCTTTCCAATCTGGGCTGGTTTTAGTGACCTGCTCCTATGAATGCCAGAGAAGCGACCCTGCTGATTTCTGAAGCAGTCAGTAAAAGGCCTCGTGGGTTGGACCGTGTACCCCCAAAATTCATGTCTACCCAGAACCTAAGAATCACCCTATTTAGAGACAGGGTCTACGCAGATATCATCAAGGTAAAATGAAGTCATGAGTGTGGGCCAGAGTCAGCAGGACTAAAGAGAAGAGGCGAAGGTACAGAGGCCCTGGGGGAGATGGCCAGGTGAGGGCAGGAGCAGAGGCTGAAGGGACACATCTATGATCAAAGACCGCAGGCAGACACCAGGGGCCAGAACTGGTTAAGGAGGGATCCTCCCCTAGAGCCTTCAAGGCAGCACAGCCCTGCTGACACCTTGATTTTGAACTTCTAGCCTCCAGAACCTGGAAGGAATACACTTTTGTTGTTTTAAGCCACCCGGTTTGTGGTGCTCTGTTACATGGTAGCCCTGGGAATACAGGAGCGGACAGCGTCCTGCAGGCTCTCTCCTTCCTTCCCCACCAGGACGGCGCCCTAGGAACCCAGCCTCCAAGCTTCAAGGAGGCCTAGCAGCCCCGCGAAAGCCACACAGAAGTGTTGTGGCCTTGACCCCACCGAGGTCTCAGGTCACAGACACCAGACACAGGAGTGAGGGAAGCATCAGGCAATTCTGAGCCTTCGGGCGCCCAGACAGTGAAACGTGGAACAGAGACAAGTTTCCCCTGAGCCGTCCCAACTGCAGACGTGTGTGAGCAAAATAAATGCCATCATGGTTTTAAACCCCTACGTTTTGGGGTAATTTGTGATACAACAATAGAGAAGCAGAACCCACCTCTATATAATCCTGTTCACCTGAACATGTGTATCTTCAGAATCAAAACACAGTCGCCTGTGCCTGTTAGGGATCAAGGTGGTCTACAAAAGCTCCTTTCAGCAGACATTTATGAAGAATATTCTTTCTGGAAGTGGTCACCTCCATGCCCCTAAGCTGAGAATTTCTGGGCTTTTAAATGATGTGCAAATACCAGACGTGTTCAAAAGTGTTTCTCATTTAAAGAACCTCCCTTATGTTCTACCATCTTCATAGCATACGTACATTTATTAAAGCTTGAGTATAACAATCATTTATAAAAGCTTAGGCGTAATCTGTAGGTTTTAAAAAAGGCATGAGGGGTTCTCAGTGGTTAATCTCAGAGCGATGGAATTACAGGGGGTTTTAATCTTTTTTGTATTTTCAAAACTAACAACAGTATTTCGATAACGTATAAGGCAACTTTTTTGAAAGTTACTTAAGACTGCCATACACAATCACTTTTATTTGCTTCAGAAAACTGAGTATCATCTAAAGCTCAGGAAGTGACCACACCAGTGCTCCCACCGAGTACTAGAAGTTCTAGAAGTATGCATGAACCTGCAGACCCGCATTCATGTAAATCATCTTCACCACACCTCTTTTTGCAACACACAGGGAGGCAGAAAAGGGAAATGAAAGGGCGTCTGGGTGGCTCAGTCCATTAAGCCTCTGCCTTCAGCTCAGGTCATGATCCCAGGGTCCTCAGCAGGGAGTCTGCTTCTCCAACTCTCCCTCTGCCTCTGCCCCTGCTTGTGTTCTCCTTCTCTCTCACGGTCTCTCTCTCAATACTTTTTTTTTTTTTTTTAAAGGGAACTGAAAACGACAGGTTTATCTTCAAGAATCGGCTGAAGTCTCATCTGAAGTGTTTCTGATCAAAAAATCAGAGGCTTTGGTTCAGATTTAAAAAAAAATCAGTGGGATTTGGTTCATATTATCAAGACAGAATCTGATTGACTGGTCAATGCTCTGGCCAATGGACATCTACAGAAGTTGAGAAATATAAACTATAACCACTAAAATTCATAATGGGGGTGAAACAGGCGATGGGGACTAAGGAGGGCACCTGTCATGATGAGCACCGGGTATTGTGCGGAAGTGTTGAATCACTATATTGTACGCCTGAAACTAACAGTAACACTGGGTTAACTATACTGGAATTAGAATAAAAAAAAAAATTCATCATAATGGCAATTTTGGGCAGGAGGGAAAGAAGGAAAGGACAAAGGGGAATACAGAGGACCTCATCTTGATAATGGTTTTTGTTTTAAATAATATCTGGGGGAGGGGCACACAGGTATTAGCTTATTATTCCTCTGACCTCTCTACATGCCCTGCTCTTTCTACTAAAACTGCTTTAGGGCTCATTCCAGCACCATAGCGAGGCTATCGAGAGCTCACTGGATGTTTCACACTTGCCCACCCATTCCAGGTGACATCTGAAGGGGCGCCTGAGAGGCTGGTCTCAGAACTGAGGACCTGCAGACACACCCATATCCCAAGTCTGGGGGAGTTGGCAATCTTACGGGGAAAAAAAAAGGGGTGAGCGGGAAGTTTGCAACTTGGCACATCTAAAAATTGTCAGGGATTCCAGTAAATGTGGGTAAAGATGTAGGAAATAGAAAAAACAGTATCAACGTCAATTACTTTGTAACCGCACCATCAGATTATTTTTAAAGAATTATATCTCTTAATCATAATGCCCTCCACTTTAAAATCATTGAGAAAGGGTCAAAAAAATGAAAATGAAAACCCTGATATGGCAATTTTATTTTTTAAAGTGCAATACTGCAAAAACACCCAGTATCTCCTCATCAGTCTCTGGATGAGCCACATGCATCGCAAGGATCTTAGCCCTTAGAGAAAATCGTGCACCCGCACGTGTATGTCTATCATCTTTTTGAAAAATTCAATATTCTCCAAGGCCCAACACCTGGAGAGTCTGATCCGGTGTATTTTTTAAGTCTGTACCTGTTTGCATAAGCTCCCAGGCGATCGTGATGTGCTGCCTGGCAAGGCCTGATTTCTCTAAAACAACTTCCATAACGACTAAGTTCATAAACGC
The DNA here is from genome assembly GCF_002201575.2 of Neomonachus schauinslandi. NCBI lineage: Eukaryota > Metazoa > Chordata > Mammalia > Carnivora > Phocidae > Neomonachus > Neomonachus schauinslandi. The sequence goes on from NC_058415.1 coordinate 26,666,148, forward strand.
CAACTTGATAAGCTGAACTGGTAATTCCGCACCACGGACCCCTATCGAGCAACAGGGAGGACAGCTGCCCGATCACAAGGTGACCTCATCATCCACGGCCCGATTCTGGACCAAACAGCAAAAGGGAAAAGACAGCCGAGCAGCTAAGGAGACCCAGCCGTGGCCCACCTGCTCTCCCGCAGAACAGGGCACTCAGCCTTCCTACCAGAGTTCCGCCTCTATCATTCAAACCCGTGCTGTTCAGTATTTGGCCACTTAAGTGTAGTTAAGACTAAATAAAACTCACAATTCAGTTCCTCGGACCCACCAGCCATATTTCCGGTGTTCAAGAGCCGTACGTAGCCAGGGGATACCGTACAGCAGAGCTCAAACAGCACATTTCCCTCATCCCTGTTTCACAGTGCTCACCCGAAGCATTCATTTCATGACCACATCATCCCCGGTGGCTTGGCCTTCAAGCTTCTATCCACGCCCCTACCTGACGGCTACAATACCCTCCAGAGCAACAGTGCCCACCCAGGGCGGGGGGAAGGTTCCAGGAGGTCAGAAATCTCTAGGGCACGGGACATTTGCAAATCACCCCCACCCACAGACGCCGGCACCCCTAAGTCCTCCCACGGCTGAGAGGCTCTATTAGGCCACCAGAGGATTCTTTAACATTCTGAAAAAGCGCCTCATTCCAATTCAAGCCACAAGTGCTAACCTCCTAAAAGAAAAAAAAAGAGAGAGAGAGAGAACATACTGGTGTGACAGGCCAGCCCTACTTCTCTGCCCCGCCATAAAGAATCTGGTGTTTTACTGCCTGAGAATTTGGAATTGGGGCCAAAAGAGAGTTAGCTGGAATACCATGCCCTTTTGAGTCATGGAGATAAATATAGGATCCCATCACCTAGCTTCAACAACTATGGACTCGGGCCAGCCTGGTTTCCTGCGGCCCCACTCACACCCCGTGTTCTTTAGGAATGGAAGGTTCTGGAGAACCCCTCCCCTGCAACACCGCGGCCCTGTGTCTGCACGGAGCAGAGGGAGGCCCTCTTGTGCGGGCTGTCGGGGGTCTAGGCCCCATCCCGGGTGATGGCTACAAACTCTCTGAGCCGAAGCACCAGTCTCATGAGGCTGTTGAGACAAATGCAGGAAACAATCCCCACGGAATGCTTAGCTGGGCTGAGCAGGGGCTTGTGGGCGGGAGCTCTCCTCACTGCTGTGGAGGCTGTCACTGTCACTCTTCCCGTGGCTGAGCGGCACTGTTCAGTCTTGTTCTGATGGCCACTCCAGCATTTTCTTAATGCTTTCCTAAACGTAGGGCAATTTTGTTTCATGCTTTCAATTTGGAATTTAAAAAAAAAAGTCTACACCGAAAAAAAAATAGTATTATCACTACTGAAGCTGTGGTTTACTTCTAGGCCTTTGCTGTTACTACGATTACTAGGACTAGTTGTAATAACACCAGCTACCAGTTTTTGAGCTTCTAGTCCATGTCAAGCATTGTGCCAAGCCCTCCATAAATATTATCTCACTGAATCCTCACAAGCTACACTGTAAGGGGGATTCTGTTGTTATTCTCACTCGAGAGCTGAGAAAACAGACCCAGAGAATTTAAGTGGCTTGCCTAAAATCATGGAGCTGAGGAAAACAGGATCAGAAGCCAGGTGTGCCTGACCCCATGCCTTTTACCATTATAGCAAGCGCAGCTAAAATCCTCCTGGAGCCAAGAACCTAGCCCCCCACCCCCAAGCTAGAAGAACTTTCTATCACATATTCTAAAGATTAAAAACTCCAAATGAGAAGGGACTCTCATTCTTCCCCAGTGGCTGTCTGTCCCGCTTTCAAATGCGTATTTCACCCTCTTTACTGGGACTCCTCAATTTTCAATATCTAAGTTGTTTATTGCAACTACAAGAGGATCCCCTGGATCCCCAAACAGTTCTTGAGTGGATGCGGCAGGAGAGCTAAGCCCCCTTTTAAAAAGAAGCCATAAGGCTGAAGCATTAAGAACCAAAGTGAAACAGTCACCTCGTTTCTGGCTGGAAGATGTTCCCTCTCATTCCTTCCTATATAGGGAGAGCTGTTCAGCAAACAGCTACTCATAGTTCAAAGAATTCCAAGTTTGTGCTCTTATCTCCACATGAGATTATCCTCAAATGAACCAGCATCTCTAACTCAAGGACGCACCTGTGGGATGATGCTTCACGGACTGCATGACCAGGAATTATCTAGAACAAACAGTTCTGTGCACAGCATGTTCTCTGAGGAGTCTGCCCACCCTTACAGGAAAGCCCGTTGTCTGCAGTGCATTTCGCAGAGGTCTGGAGCCAAACTAGTGCAAACCCACACCACAGCAGAATGCCCCCGAGCTGAAATTCACCTGCAACCTCTTTTCCTTCTCCCCACCCAAAACGTGCACCCACACTTTCACGCAACACACAGAAATCTCCGAAGCTTGGAGGAGAATGAACAGAGATTATCACTCCCAGAATTTGGGATTTCATAGTGCAGTGCAATTTCGGAAGCATTTGGTAGACTGATGGAGTTAAGAAAACAGATACTTAAGAGCCAACACCACTCACGGCCACAAACCCATACTATCTTCTATCGCTACCATTTCAAAAAGGACAAATTTAAAAGTAAAAACATAGGGGAAAAAAAGCCAGAGGCTCAGAGTAAAAGACAACCCTTCCTCAGGAAGAGAGTAGAACTTTCAGGCACGGACACACGTATGCACAGGGGGCAGAGGCAGGCGGAGTGTCACTGCAAACACCCTCCTCGTTTTCCCTCCCTCCCTGCAGATGGGACAACTGGTTCTAGACCACAGGTGGGCCCTGAGGAAGCACTCAATCAGGCCGGATGCCCCCCCACCCCCCCCACCCCCCGGCCCGGCATGGGAACGCAGCTCAGCCCAGGCCCATACTTCCCAGTTCCCATCCTTTTCCTCCTTCCTAACGGGGCAATGGCCGGCGGCCAGACACGTCCTCTGGTCCTCTGCACGTCCTGCAAAGCCCCGATGGAAATCCTGTCAACTCTGCTCCTGGAGAATACACTCTACTTTTCCCCAGAAATGGACTTGAAGCGGTTCTGTGTACACACTGTGAGCAATGCCTAGTTACGGGGATTTAAGGAGTATACATAGTGCCACCCACAAAGTGAAGAAAAATTAGGAAGCACTTTACTATAACATTAAGATTGGAACAATTTTCAGAGAGGAAATACACGTGTGTGAATATGGCAAATGAAATCACGTGAGATACCACCTTCCACGTGTCAGAATGGCTAAGATCAAAGAGACAGGAACTAACAGGCGTTGCCGAGGACGTGGACAGAAGGGAGCCCTCGTGCACTGCAGGTGGGAACGGACCCTGGGGCAGCTGCTGTGGAAAGCAGTGTGGAGCTTCCTCGACAAAGTAAAAGAACTACTGTTGGATCCAGCAGTTCTACTTCTGCGTATTTATCTGAACAGCAACACTAATCTGAATAGGTATATGTGCCCCATGTACAGCGTGGCATTGCTCACAACAGCCAAGTTAGGGAAGCAGCCCAGTGTCCATCCACAGAGGAAAGGATGAAGATGTGGGGTGTGTACACACACACACACACACACGCAGGAATATTAGTCATAAAAAAACAAAATCTTGCCATTTGGGACAACACAGATGGACTTGGAGGGTATTACACTAGGTAAAATAAATCCGAGGAAGGCAAATACGCCATATGATTTCACATACATGTGAAATCTCAACAAACAAAACGGCTCACAGATGGAGAACAATCCGGGGGTCGCCCAAGGGCAAGGGCTGGGGGATGGGTCAAAGAGGGGAAGGGGATGAAGAGGTACAAACGTGCAGGCACAAATAGGGCAGGGACACCACCGGGTACCAGGCAGGGAATGGTTACTACGTGACCACTTGATCCGGAGGCCCGATCCACCTCATCCCACAAACACCCTCATGGCCACTCATCCTCCGTCCAGAAGAATTCAGCGGCGTCTCAACTGGCATCTGGAACAGAATTAAGAGGAGGCGGGGGGAGCAGAGCAGGTCTTGCCTTTTCGTCCTGGTAGATCTTGTTGACGCTCTCCAGCTGCGAGTCGTGGCTGGACTGGATGCGGTCGAGCTGCTCCCGCTGCTTTTCCAGCTCTCCCTGGAACTCGTTCTTCTTCAGCTCCACCGCGCCTCTCTCCGCCGCCGCCCTGCGGACCCTGCCCTCCAGCTCCAGGATCCGGGTCTACAAGGACAGCGCGGCACGTGAGGGCGAACCCCAAGCTGTCCCCGCGCACCCGGCCGCTGGAGGGCGCTCCCTGGGAGAAGTCGGCTCGGGCCGGGCCAGCAGCAAGCCCTACAGTCGGAGGTGTGCTCCCAGGCCCCGCGGGCAGTCCTGCTGGGCCCCCTGCGTCCCCTTCCGCAGCCCTACACTCCCCGGCTCCCATCCCCCTCCTCCTTCCTAACCGGGCGGTGGCGGGCGGCCAGACACGTCCTCTGCGTGTCCTGCAAACCCGCGGTGCGAATCCTGTCAACTCTGCTCCTGGAGAATAAACTCTACTTTCTCCCAAAAATGGGCTTGAAGGGGTTCCGTTAAGAACAATCCTGGAAGTCAACCGTGTAGAAGCGACTATTTTTTTCCAGAGAAAGTGTTACAAGTCGAGGAAGTCACTTCTCCGGGCTTCGCTGTCACAGGCTTATCTCCCAGGAAATACCAGCACAACCCTCCCAGGGCATCGTGAGGCCTGAAGGAGGCAAGTCCACGCAGTGCCTCAGGCTTTCCCAGGCGCGCAAATACTTAGTTTCCCTCCCGCCGCTGAAAGAGCACTTAACTCGCGGCAGACAAAACCTCTCAAAACAGATTCAGTTCTCCAGCTCAGGACACTAAGTCCACGTCTGCCCAGACAGCGGGCTCCCGTGGAAGCGCACGGGGGCGGCCGGGCCCGACAGGACACTCGGCCGCGACGGGGCTTCACGGCTAAGAGCCTGAGCTCTGCCATCAGAGACTGGGCTGGAATCCCCGCTCCTCGTGAACCGCACCGCTCTGCGTCCCCGTCTGCCCGCCTGGGAAGGGGGACGGCGAAGTCCCGAACGGACAGAGTTTGCTTACAAAACAAGACAGTGTATCCACTGCACTGTTGGAGAAAAACCATCCGGGCACTTGTGAAAATGGGAAGGAAAACTTCCTTCAAGACTCCTGCAAGAGGGGTCGTGTCTATGCAGTAGGAGAGAGAACCCGCTGCACCCTGAACCCAGCGGAGACAGCTAAGGGCCAACAGTGGAGGGAGGGATCAGTGGCGGAAAAGTGTCAAGAGGAGACGTCAAGGGCAGGGGGATTTCTTGCTAAAGGCAGGCAAAGGGCTCAGGCATCAGCAAGAGGGAGCAGGGGCCTGATCAGGTCCTGGGGGCTGGGGAGGACTTAGCAGGATTCTTTGCTAAGCGGGCTGGGCAGGCTGAAGATGGGATGGCCGGGGGAAGCCAAGACGGAGGCCTAGAGGAGAAGAGGGGTCAGAGGTGCCTGACTGAAGTCCGGTCAAGGAGAGTCTCTGTCCTAGCTCAGCACTGCCGACCCACAATGCCCAACAATAAATCGGAAAGCTAAAATCATTATCCCTGAATGAGGATTTTAACAACCGGCACCTCTAAAAAAAAAAAAACACCTCTCCCACATCTGTTACCCAAATACATTTCCAACACCGCTCTGAGATCCGGCGTGGACCGGAGGACCCGACAGGCTGTCAGGGTGACAAAGCAGGCAGTCTTCCCAGAACCAGCGCCCATGGCTGGACGAAAAAAATCATTCACTCACAGGCCAAGCCGAGAGGGCTCTTCTGGGGGCTATCCTAAGCCACAGAGAGGTCCTCTCCCACCCAAGGGCAGAGCGGACGTGGAGAGTCCGGCCCTGGGTGGGCTGTGGGGATATGCGGAGCCCCAGACTCCAGATACAGAGTGCACAAGCCACTGAGCGTGATGCCTCAGGGGGCGGTAAACAGCAGAGCCCTCAGACCCCACCACCCGGTGACCTTAAATACTTGCAGACACCCATGCACACAGACAAGCCAAGCACCTGGAGATCCACGCTCCGGGAGCTGGCGATCCAGTAGTTGAAGCCCAGGACAATGATGCAGGCCACCAGGGCGGCCAGCACGAGGGGCGGCGACTTCATGCTCCGGCGCCCGTTTCCCAGTCCCATCATCTCAAAGGCTGGGGGAGAATCTGTCAAACAAAACAAGCGAAGAAACCCTTGTACTCGCAATGCCGCCGCACCAGCAGGAAAGCATCTGTGCCTCGAACGCGAACCTGTGGGAAGGAGACCATGTAAGTGGCACACCCAGAGTCCACACGGGTGTGTGGCCCAGGCGGCGGGCCAGCCCCCCAGGACAGGCTGGTTGGAGGGAGCGCCATCCTGGAAACCCACCACCTGCAGGTAATTTCTCATGCACTTCAGCTTCCTCTTCTGTAAAATGGGGTTAAGTGCAGTCTCTTCCCCGCCCCCCACTCCAGGACAGGTTGAGAATGAATCATCTCTGTACACAGTGACAGCTAATATTAAATGCTTCCACATCACCTTAGGGGAAAAAACCCATGTCTCATTGTTCCCCCAAAGAGGCCTTTTTAATTTGAGTCCTAACACGGGAGGGTTTTTCACCTTGGACAGAATTACTAATGACACCAATTAAAGCATTTGTTGAGCAAAGCCAGAAAGCACCCCGGAGGAGTGTGTCCCCCCCACACACACAGGGTGCTGGCGGCAGGAGTGAGGTGTGGGCCCGGGCTTCCTCGGAATGCCTGCTCCTCTCCCCACGCAGCGCATCCACATTAGCAAGAGAGCTGCAGAGTATCCCCTTCTCCAGAGAAAGCCAGATACAGCTTACAAGAAGGAAGTGATCAGGTTCGTTCATGGACTTCAACCCAAGACCAGGTCTGCCTGGATACCAGCACGCGGCACAAAGCCCAAGGAAAGCCGACTTTCCCAAGTGGCTTGGCTGAGGCAGATAAAACAGGCCTTATCAGAGGAAGGGAAGCACGCACAATAAAGGGCATCTGTGAGAACAGGCATGCTTTTATGCCAGGTGTGGCCCACAATGGAGGAAGGAGGGGGGAAGGAACGGGGAGGGAAAGGGGAGGGGGGCAGAGGAAAGGAAAGACGCCCCCGCCCCCCCCAGGGACTCAACTTCTGGGTTAAATTCAATCGAGCAAGAACAGAGCAGAGCCGTCAGGACCAGCTCTCCCCCTAAGGTGTTCCTAGCCAGGTGTGTCACTGGGAGACCTCTTCCTTCTTAATAATCAGGTACTAGTGTGGGCGTCTAAATGGGGTAAATGAGCAATCTCTGGAATCACCTGAAATAAAGTACCACCAGAATTCCGAAGCACAGAACTGACCTTAGCCTCTGCTGGTGCCTCCCTCACCAGCCTCTGGTCTCTCAGGATGAAAGAGAAAAAAAAAAAACTTTAAAGATCAATTATCAGTTGAAATCAGCAAGCACCGTTCATATTAAAGGAGAGTAATGCTCAGAAATACTAAACTTCTAGAAAATTCTATGTATCTGCTGAAAATGTGTCTCCACTGCCTTATATCTGATTTTGTTCACTAAACAGTCTTTTTTACTATTTTTAAACTTCAAGAAGTATATATAAAACTACTACAAATACAACTGGGGAGAAAAGCCACACAGTAAAGTATGAAATTTGAAGTCTCCCTCCAAATGGCGGCATCCGCCCATTCCAGCAGCTCTCAGCCCTCCTCACAGGACCCCAGCATCACCTGAGACCACCTGGGACCCCAGCGTCACCTGGGATCGGGGCGTGGGACCCACTCCTCCACTTCCAATTCAACGGCTGTAGAGAAGTGCCAGGTATTTGTAGTTTTCAGTGTCCCCAGGTGATTCTAATATGCAGCCACTCTTGCAGGTGTCATTCTAGATGTTTCTTGATGTTTATACAAGCATTGCCATACATGTTTTTAAATCCAAACAAGATCATTCCCACTGTTCTCTCAGTGTCGTGAGTCACTTAGTCATACATCTTATCGCACTTTTCCTTGCAGCCCATTACGGTTTGCTCTTTTCTTTCTGAAGTTCTGGATGGGGCCCCACTGTGTTCCAGGATTTATTTAACCAATCTCCTACAGAGGGCCATCCGGCTTATTTCCAACAACTCTGCCATGAACACCCTTGACGTCCACATCTGTGTTTGCAAACTTCTATCCTGGTGTGCGAGCCCTTACACACAATTCTGAAACCCAAAACGCTCTAAAAGCCCAAAGGGATTTTTAAAAACTTATCCACGGCAACAAAACCTGACCTGAACTCAGATCAAAGTCTGATCGGAACTCACCCAAAGCTACTTATATAGTCTCTTTCTCCCTTCGTGTGAATATGCGTATGTTTTGCTGCAGAAAGATTAGTGTTTGATTATGGGGTGCTGCCGCAGATCCTGCTGGGGCTGTCACATAATATATAATAAGTGCATCTTATTATCTTCTGAATTCTGAAAAATTTCTGAATTCCAAACCCATCAGGCTTCCAGGGGTTTGGGGAAGGGAGGAGGAACCAGCAAGAAGCTTGCTGGGTGTGAGGCATTGATCAAGTGTTTCAAATACAGCACTCCCTGAAGCCTTGAGAGGCTCTGAAGGGGCACTGATCACCCCCATTTGGCAAGTGATGGAATACATCACAGACAGCTGTAGGTAAATTTCAGTAAGTGGTCCTGCTGGTTCATAGGCCTTTAAAACTGATAAATCTTACTGCCTCCAAAATATTTAGCAAATTACAAAGGGCAAAAAGTGGGAGAACCCTGGCAGACGCCACCTTAAGCCAGGTGATCAAAGTGAATGTCACTACTAATGAGACATACCGGCATCACAAACCGCCTAATAGGATGCACTGGGGAGAAAAGTTCTCAGGATCTTAAATTGAGGGACATTCTATGTTCAAAAAGGGTTAAAATCATGAAAAACAAGGAGAAGACTGAGGAACTGTCACAGAGATGTGACAACTAAACAAGGGAACTATGGGTGAAGGATATATGGGAACCTTCTGTACTATGTTTGCAACTCGTTCATAGATCCAAATCAACTAAAAAATTTTTGATAGCTCTTACTCTATTGGCTTTCAAAGCAGTTCCAATAATTTACTCTCACTACTAGTATGAGAAATGTCTGTTTTCTCACACAATAACACCAAAATAAAACTTTTTAATATTTGGCAATCTCATCAGTAATGATACTTTAAAACACATTTCTTGGGGTACATGGCTGGCTCAGTCCGTACAGCACGCAACTCTTGATCTTGGGGTTGTGAGTTTGAGCCCCATGTTGGGCATAGAGCCTACTTTAAAAAAATACATTTCTTCAGTTATGAACATAAATGAGCATCTTTTCATTTACTGGCCATTTGTTCATTTTGCTGAAATGTCTTTTCATATTTTCTGCCCATTCTTAAACTTGGGTGTTCATCTTGTTGATTTGTAAGAGCTCTTTGTATGCTAAAGATAAATCTTTCGTCTTTCATGGGAATATCTTTTATTCTCAATTTTTCATTTGTTCTTGAACTTTCTCTTTGAATTTTTTGCCCATAGTTTTTGGTTATTGGTGGTGTTTTTAAAATAACCTAATCTTGTCAATCTTTTATTGTCTGGATTTTGTTGGTACTTAGACGTTTCTACTCTAAGTTTAGAAATACATTTACCCATATCTCCTCTCAACATACCTACGGCCTCATATGTTTATTTAAATCTTCCATCCACTTGGAATTCACTTTTGATGTAAGGAGTAAAAAATACAAAAATATGAGGTTTGGGTTTTATGTGTGTGCATGTGTGGAACGGCTAGCCTGTTCTGTCAGCACCCTTTACAGAAAAATCTATTTTTATCTAGGGCTTTGAAAGCCTGTCTTTGTCTATACTTAATTCCCTAACCATATACTTCTAGATTGGGGTCCTTGTCTGACCTTTTATTTTATTCCAGCAGATATAAGTCAATGGATGGATATACTACAAGTCTGAAAACAATAAAAACTCAATTCTCACCTCAAGGGAAGTATTCTGATAATCTTTCAAAATGCTCCTTTCTTGAGCCCGTTAAAATGTACTGAGCAGCTGCTCGGAGACAGATGCTGTACAGCCACCAGGCAGCTTGGGGCAGGGTCAGGAGAACAAACTCTGGAACGTACTGCCAGTGTCGGACTCTGGTTCCACCTCTTAGGAGCCACAGGACCTGTCTGAGGATCGCTGTCCTCCTCATAAGGATATTTGAGGACTAAATGAGTTAAGATATGAGAAGTGCTTAGAACCACATCTGGCATATAGTAATTGCTCAATAAATTTTAACTATTATTACTTTAGAGATGGAAAGATGGAAAAGAAATCATTTCTAGATCGTCTTTTCCCCATTTTATAAAGAAAAGGTGATGAATGTCTCCCTCCCACCTTGATTCTATTTTAGAGGAATGAGCCTTGTGCGTTCGTCCTATTAACTCTGCTGTCAATGAAGCAGTGGTATCTGCCGTCACCTGGGGCTGACTCCCCACCACCGCGGCACTGGACGCCCCAGACCAGGACCACAGGATGGCCAAGAGAGGTTTGAGGAAGCCCCTCACCAGGACCCTGCGCTTGGCTGGCCAGGGAGGTATGCAGCAGCCCAGAGGGCACAGTGAGGAGAGCCCGGGGCTCCCACTGGACACAGGGCCGCCCAGCTAAGAAGGTGAGCAGGAGGAAGGGAGGCCAGCACTGAGCCTCTGGGCAGCAAGGTGCTTGGGCGCTGACTTCCAGGGCTGTGGAAACCCCTGCTGCTGAAAAAAAAAAACCAAAGGCCAGACATAGGTGGGAAGTGAAGACTGAGGTGGTAACTCAGAGCCATAGTTTACAGGTGTCAGATACCTCGGAGGCTCTCCTTCCCCCACCTTAGTCCTGTGGACCTAGGGGGTGATGCAGGAGACGTCCTGCATCAGATATATTAGTAATCATTATAACTGGGGCTTCAGAATGTGTTTTGTCTCATATTTGATTGTAAGTATCTGACTTATTGAAAAATGATTAACCTTAATCTGCTAAACTCTGTGAAACCCCAGGCTTCCCTGGAGAAAAAGAAAGTGGTGTGTTTCTGCATTAAAAGTGTCTTGGTAAATGGGAAATGTGAAAAAAACTGCACAGTCTTTCCTACTGGCTTAATTTAAAAAATTCAACCTACTGGTTAAAATTATTATTTGCCCGTAAGACAAAAATTTTTTTTGTAAAAGAAGAGAAACTTCTAATTACTTATAAAAAAGAAAAAGCACCTGAAAATGAGTAACCTGCCAAATACACTGAACCTACTACTTTTATTTTTTTCTCATTTCCTTATTCCCACATAGGTTTTTTTGTTTGTTTTTTATGAGAGAGCCAGAGAGAGCACTCAAGCAGGGGCAAGATAGGCAGAGGGAGAGAGAGAAATTTTTTTAAGATTTTATTTATTTATTTGACAGAGAACACAAGCAGGGGGGGGAGGAGAGGGAGAGGGAGAAGCAGGTTCCCCCACTGAGCAGGGAGCCCGACTTGGAGCTCTATCCCAGGACCCTGGGATTATGACCTGAGCCAAAGGCAGCTGCTTAACCGACTGAGCCACCCAGGCGCCCTGGAGATATTCTTAAGCAGATTCTACTACACTCAGCACAGAACCTGACATGGGGCTCGATCTCATGACCCTGAGATCACGACCTGAGCTGAAATCAAGAGCACAACCAACTGAGCCACCCAGGCGCCCCAAGAATTTATTTTTAAGTAATCTCTACAACCAATGTGGGGCTCAAACTCACAACCCTGAGATCAAGAGTCACAAGCTCTACCACCTGGGGGCCCCTCCCCATAGGGGGTTTTAGTCATACAGGCAAATAGTGCAGGTAAGAGCAATCAAATCAGAATAGCTTGTTAGACCAACGTGGCCACTGCAGAAACAATACAGCTTCTCCAGTGGGAGAGCCCCACCTTTCTTCCTTCTCAGAGGAAATTGCCTCACCTGGATCTTGGAGAGTCAGAGCAGGAGGTGCTCGGCAGGAAGTCTAGAAGGCCCTCTGCAGTAAGCAAACAGACCTGAGAATGCCCTGTTCAGCACAGGTGAACGATTCGGTCACCAACATTTTTCCGAGGGTTAAAAATATTCTACCATGCCCCGAGAATGTCTCCAAGCCAGGGGTCAGCATACCAGGCCGACAGGCCCTCATAGGCCTGTTTCGTAAACACAGCCCCGGTCAGCTCCTTTATTGCCCACAGCTGTTTTATGGCTACAAGGCAGAGTTGATCCAAATCTACTCATAGGGTTATTATGAGGACTCAACCGGTCAAAGTACTTATTATCTGGCCCCTTAGAGAAGTTTGTCATCTCCTGCTCTAAACCATTAGGACTGAATGACCAGGTCCACAGCATTCTCCTTAAATTGCTCTCAAAACTTACCAGGAAGTGCAGAAAATCTCCTCCTCTCACTCCCCCAATCCCCAATTATAAACATCATGTTTCCCCAACTCCGGAAGCTGACAGTTTATAAAAGAAAAAAACTTCAACGTCATGGGGACCGCAGTTCATAACACTATACTGCGTATGTGGAAGTTGCTAAGAGAGTACATCTTAAAAGCTCTCACCACAAGGAAAAAAATGTAACTGTGGTGACAGCCATTAACTAGATTTATTGTGGTGATCATTTTGCAATACACACAAATACTGAATCATTACGTTGTACACCTAAGACTAGCATATGTCGATTATACCACAAATTTTTTTTGAAGAAGAAACTTAAAATTCATGTGCAGGACAGGGCGCCTGGGTGGCTCAGATGGTTAAGCGCCTGCCTTCGGCTCAGGTCATGATCCCAGGGTCCTGGGATGGAGCCCCGCATTAGGTTCCCTGCTCAGCGGGGAGCCTGCTTCTCCCTCTCTCTGCCCCTCCCCCACCCTTCCACCCCTGCTCAGGCTTGCTCTCTCTCCCTAACCCATCCCCCCACCTCTCAAATAAATAAAATATTTTTTAAAAATTCACGTGCATGTTTAGTACTATGTAGTGGAAATACCAAAGAGCAAGATGGACAAGTGAAAATGAATGAGAGGAACCAAATTTCATTGTGTTTTTTTCCAGCACTTGCAATTTTCTGAAGAAAGGCCGCCTCTCACACGGATACCAAGACTACATCTTGGCAAGAACTCCCGAATTTTCCTCCAGTTCAAGAGTTGGCAAACTGCAGCCCAAAGGCTGAATCCTGCCAGGCACCTGTTTCTGTACACTGCCCATAAGCCTAGTCTTCAGTTTTTAATGGTTGCAAAAAAAAAAAAAAATCAAAAGTTCACATGTGAACAGCACATGCAATTAAAATATGGGTGTCCCTAAATAAAGTTTTATTGGGACACAACCACTCCCATTCATTTATGCCCCGTCTAAGGCTGTCAGGCTACAAGAATTGAGTCTACCAGCAGGGCACATGAATCCCAGAGGGTATAGAAGATGCTCAGCGGGGCTAGGGAAGAAAATCCTAGCAGTTACATTAATTTGTATCCAAAAAGTGTGATATCAACTATATTTCAGTAATGTAACTATCACATAAAAATAACTTGCAAGTATATATGTATACTAATTATATTATCTCATACTATATAACATTATGCTAATTCTATTATACTACCATAAAATAAATACTAACAGTGCTAATAAAAGTAGAAACTGACTCTGCATGCTAAGTCCCTCTGTTGAAGGTCACAAGTCACCACCTCTGAGGTGCCTGAGAAACCCCTCTGACTTCGTTCGGCACTGAGCACAGTGAGGTGGACTGACAAATTATAACTACGCTAAACCTTACAGAGACTATGAAGCTTTAAGATTCATACGAAAAGCACAAATTGAAGTTATTCTAATAAACGTAAGCATGGGCAAACACGAGTCCACCGCTGGGAAGGCCCAGGCTTCTTACCCTCAGTTCTGCATGAGCCATGTCACAAAGTAAAACCTATGATGATATAATCAGATCTGACAAGAAACAGGCCAAAAATACTCACAGTTCAAGGAGCATATGAAAGAGGGCTTTACTGCCACTGTCACTAAGCATGAATCCAGCCCTAAGAGTATCCTGGGCCTTGAGATACAAGACAGTAACAATAGCACATGCACCTAATTTATAAATTAGTAACATACAATTAAACATTTGTTTAATTGAGAAAATTGATATATAACATTGAATTAATTTTAAGTTGTTTTTTAAACTAATGAGGATGATCAAAAAAGTTTGGAAATCATAGCAAATTACCATCTGTATCACCATGATCATATTATGTAGTACTCTTACGTATCTTTTCCTCCTGTCAGGCATTAATTAATCTTCAAAATCTTAGCTAGGGGAAGTTCTATTAACACAACCCTGAAAGGTTTTAAATAAAAATAAGATCAAAATATTGTAACAATCAGAGAAGGCATGATTTTTTTTTTTCTTCTGATGTAGGAAATTCACTGTGTGAAACAAAGTGGACTCCCTGGGAACTTGGTAAGCACTTCTGAAACTTCAAGCCAAGTCTTTTCATGTAATGTCATCAGTAACTGGAAAAGTCTAAAAAAGAAAATGACCACAACCTAAGAATGTTTTTTTGCTAGAGGAAGCGGGGAGCAGGCAAATGAAATAACACTCACACTTTTATAAAGTGAGACAAAAGCTTATCAAGACCATTCCTACTTTTGTGCAAAAAAAAAAAAACCTAAGTTTTTTTTTTTACAGCAACAAAAAAAGAAGTGTTTCTTTTTCCCTTATCCAAATAATGGATGTTATTTCTCACCTTAGGTCATTAAAAAAAAAAAAAAAGGTAATGAAAGAATACAACTACATTAAAGCCAGGGCATGGGGCCTCTCATCCCTCATCTTGGCCTCCCACCCTCCCTTCCTGGGGCTGGCCTTCTCTGGGGGCCAGGCCACCTTCAAGCTCCCTTTCACTAAAGAACCAGCCAGGAACTGGGCTTAGCACAGCCTGCTAGAAGTGATACCCCAACCTTTCATCTCCTTCCTCGAGAGGCAGTTTCCCCAGGCTCTGCCCTTCTACCCTTTGTGTTTCTGATGCAGAAAGCCTGTCTGCACATTCATAGGATTTTCAATGAGGTCAGCAATTTCCTCCCTGCTGGGTGGCCACAAAAACCCCCAGGCCTGACAGAGTCAACCATCCTCACTTCTGCAGCTGCCCCACCCCTCAAAAAATAATATAATACAAAATCTTTTCAACCCTCATCAATAACTAGGCCCATGGCCAGCAATTAGAAAGATGGCTTCCTTAGCTCCCAAGAGCAATATCGTCCATATCTGATACCCCCAGCCCCCCAACCATTGCTTCCTCTCATTCCTGGTGCTTCATTTTTGAACAAAACCAATGGGGGAAAAATGTGATAACCTCTCCATAGGAGAACAAAATATATCTGGAAGAGCTGATTGTTTTCTTAAACATCCTCAGAATTCAATGTCTTTTTGACCACTGATACCTTAAAAATTGAGTTCTGGCCTGGGGACAGCAAGTCTTACCAAATTACTGCTGTTTATTTACAAATAAAATAAAATTATTCTTCCCATGCATGAGCTTAACTTAATCTTCTATAACATAAACAGGAAGGACCACACCGCCAAGAGACTCCACTGCTCTTCTGGTTTCATGCTCCAAAAATTTCAAAAATACTAAAACTGCCGAAATTTGAGTCAATCTGACAGCTATAAGCCAAACAGAGTCACTCGAAAGCTGTTAAATATTTCATCAGACTGTGGGACATCTTAACAATCCACACCTAGGAATGTCCCTCAACATTTGCGGAATTTCGAGCTGTAGGGCCTCGGAGACCCCAAACCAGACAAAGAAGATCTCCGACCCATGAAAGCCACACAAGTTTGGTTATGCAAATTTGGAAAAGGGGTATCTGAAAATGACCAGCAACATCATGGCATTCCCAATACAATGGTCCTTAAATTCCGCTAAAAAGAACACTCATCAAAGTAGGTATTTTCTTATTTTACCTTAAAAAAAAAAAATCATTACAAACATTAAACAGGGTGTGAAACAGAAACTATATATAAACCCAGGAGGCTATTTTTACAGCGGAGCAAAAGTTCTATGGATGCTCCACACAGTCATAGGTGGGAAATACACATCCAGGAGGGAACCTGGAGCATCCCCGAGACGGGCTCCGGTCACCTGCCCGGACGCGACCGCTGCCAACGTGGGCACCCGCGGCGCCCGAGCGCCAGGACGCGGAGGTGAGCGGCGCGCGGCGGCCACCCGCCCTCCCCTGGCGCCAGTCACCCCCGCGGGACCCGCACTAGTGCGACTTCGGGGCTGCACGCTTTCGACTTCGGGGCTGCACGCTTTCGACTTCGGATGCCGACGCGCGTGACAAAGCGGAGAACAAAAAAGAAAGGCCCCGCACGCCCCAGACCGGCCTCCGCCGGGGCAGAGAGCCCTCGCACAGCCCCTCGCGGCGGCCGGGGACCTGGGGACGGAGGCGGCCCCGGGGCGAAGGCTTGGGCCCCTCGGGGGCTCGGGTGACAGGCTGCGGCCGGGGCGCGGGCCCTGGGCCGGGGAAGAACCAGGGAGAGGGAAGGCGGCCAGGGCGGCCCGGGAGCTGGGGCACCCGCGCCGCGCACTCACCTCCTGCCGCGGCTCCGGCGGCCGC